>NC_060194.1:25357408-25495162 GCF_021184085.1 Oncorhynchus gorbuscha
CCCATCTTAATCTTTTATTTTTATTGGCCAGTCTGAGATATGGCTTTTTCTTTGCAACTCTGCCTAGAAGGCCAGCATCCAGAGTAGAGCAGCGGTCGAAGTCACTGCATCTCAGTGCTAGAGGCGTCACTACAGACCCTAGTTCAATTCCAGGCTGTATCACAACCGGCCGTGATTGGGAGTCCCATAGAGCAGCACACAATTCGCCCAGCATCGTCTGGGTTAGGGTTTTGCCGGGGTAGACCGTCATTGTAAATAAGAATTTGTTCTTAACTGACTAGCCTAGTTAAATAAAGGTTAAATAAAGGTTAAATAAAATTTTAAAAAACTCCTTGTTCCTGCTTTGTAATATACCCCCCAGTTCTGCACTGATTCAGACCATAGAATTAGAATGATTGCTAAGTCATTCATGAATGTTCTATTCATTCTATTTCTATAGTTTAGACCCAGTCCCAGTGACTCTGACGGTATGCTCTGCTCCTGTCTCAGGTGTCTTCCTATGGGGGCTACCTGACCTACCAGGCCAAGTCATTTGGGATTCCTAGTGAGGGGATGTCTTTGTTGGACCGCAGACCTGATGTCTTGCTCAGTGTATGTACAGTATGACATATCATCAATTATGACATCTCTCTTATTGGTGTATAAGTCGTGTATAACTCACTTCCTGTTGTGAGTAACCTAGTGTTGTTTCTCTGTGATGTCTTCAGGGCAAGGAGATGGCCCTGGTCCACATGGCCCCAAAGACCCCCGAACCAGACAGACTCCACCAGGGCAGAGTCCAGCTAGTGGAGGTATAGAAAACAGTTTTTCCTACCCAAAACGTGGTCAAACTGAGTCCTTATTCCATTCTATCTGTTGTGAACAACACCTTTAAAGCACTTCAAAGTGTCCCTCACTAATACCTATCTGTGTGTTATGTGCAGGGGAACTGGCGTCACGCCGGCACCAACCGGCCTGTGTCCAGGGAGGATCTGATGGTGGTCCTGGCTGGGCTGGTGGCTCTGAGGGTGCGGGCTCTTTACTTCACCCAGAGCCAGAGACTCAGTTTGGGGGAGGTAGGCCTGGAGGAGGCTACAGACACGGGGTCCGGGGGCCCTGCCAGCACCGTGGAGCAGTGTGCCTGTTCCCCTCTCTACAGAGGAGACTCCTGCCAGGTTTGACACGGGCCGTAATGATCTTGTTCACTCCTCGTCCCCTAGGTGTTTCATATTGACATACAGGGGTTATACAGGCATAAGCAATATGGTTAACGTTTTGAAGAGTACTCCTGAGGTGCCTTGGAGTCTTATTTTGGAAATGGTAGTATGTCCAAGGCAAGTTGGACTTTTAGCTCTCAGGTGCACAACAAGCAGGGCTGGGAGCTTGGGTTAAAGGTCAGTTTGGGATTGGGGAAGGAGAGGTGGGAAAGACAGTGGGAGAGCGAAAATTATTAGGAGACGGTAGCAGAGAGAGAAAGAATACAGGAGGGGCTGAGAGAGAGAGGTGACGACTGATAGGTCTAGTCATTTTAGAAAAGAGAAGAGTTGTGACACGCCCAAACAATGGTGCCACGCCCGGGGTGAGTGAGGTCACTGGCAGGCAGAGGAAAAACCCTTCAGCCCATCAAAGAGACGACGGTTTAAACAACCATGTGTGGAATGTCCTGGAAAAAAACTGTGTGTGTGTGTGTGTGTGTGTGTGTGTGTGTGTGTGTGTGTGTGTGTGTGTGTGTGTGTGTGTGTGTGTGTGTGTGTGTGTGTGTGTGTGTCTGAGTTCATCAGCCAAGCCCAGTAGCCCCAGGCAGAGGGAGAAGATGTACAATCACCATGACATAATATTAGACATTCAATTACTGCTGTAAAGTGCTCCACTGTGGCATGGTAACAGCAGTTAAAATAAAATACCATAAAAAAACATTTACAGTACGATGGTCGTCAAGTTTCAACAGAATTCTTCCCCTTGGGGTGTTTAGTGCATGGGTGGGTCTCTGTAAGCATTTTCCCCCTGAAAATACACATATTAAATTGAATGTAGATGAAACCATTTTTGGTGTGTAACCCCTAGGGATGGGCGGCTGACAGTGAAGATGTGGTCTTGTTACCCTGGCAACAGTGTCCTGATGACTTTACAGTAGATTTTCATTTGACTTGATTGAGTTGTTTTTTTTCCCATTTTGTGGTGGTGCTCTAAGCAGTATTATTTTGTGTGTGTGTGTGTGTGTTTGACATCAACGTCCTGTAATCAGGTGTGTTCAGAGGAAATGGATAATATATAGCCGGCGGCAGTAATAAAAAGGAGAGGCACGCTGACACACAGCCAGTGTGGTATTTGGCAACCTGGGACGCTGTTACTCACCACCCTGAACCAGACAGACACAATGTGTGTGTGTGTATTCTAGGTGTGAGTGATCTTCTGTACTGTCTGGAGGTCTATGAGTATTATTCACAGAATCACACTGGAATACTCACAAAGATACCCTATGGACACACATTAACACACACGATCCACACCACACTCATTCAGTCTCCCAGGTGGAACCACACCCGAGCAACATTAAGATTTTCCTTTAGACTGTTTGTTAGTGTAAGCGAAGTTGTATTTTTGAAAATAGTTATGAGAATGTGTGTGTGACGTGCACGTATGTCAGTGTGTGTGTGTGTGGGTGTGCATGCGGCTACATTGCTCTGACTGCGGCACTGACTCAGGTGCTGTACGTGAGTGATGGGGCGTGTCCTCTACGTGTGAGTCTGTGAGTGTTTAAGAGGCAGAGGCAGGGAGTTATTTCGGATTAAACGGGAGTGATGTCAGGCACGAGTGCACACAGACACCAGAGAGGGAGAGACGTGCTACTACAGGTCCTGCTATGGGGAACCTTACTGGGACTATGCAGCGCAGGACACAGACCATATTCCAGGGGAGAGAGGAACCGCTATCCCAGACAGCATGACCGAGAGGCACAGAGAATAGATTATCCTTTCATACATGACCAGGGAGGACAAAGAGTCCAGTACCCTTCTGTGAATGATCAGGGGACCCAACGAGTCCAGTACCCTTCTGTGAATGATCAGGGGACCCAACGAGTCCAGTACCCTTCTGTGAATGATCAGGGGACCCAACGAGTCCAGTACCCTTCTGTGAATGATCAGGGGACCCAACGAGTCCAGTACCCTTCTGTGAATGATCAGGGGACCCAACGAGTCCAGTACCCTTCTGTGAATGATCAGGGGACCCAACGAGTCCAGTACCCTTCTTTGAATGATCAGGTGACCCAACGAGTCCAGTACCCTTCTGTGAATGACAGAGGACAGACTGTTCAGTATCCGTATTTTGATGACCAAGGTTCCAGTTCTCAGATCCAGGTAAACCTATGGAAGTCAAGCAGTGGTGAAGTCTGCTGGCTTACATTACAGACAGTACATCCGTTTGTATGTGTGGCTGCTCTGTGCATTAGTTAGACCTGTAGGACATCAGTTGACTTCCAGACTGTTATCTTATACAGAGCAAAGGGTATGTTTGGCAGTGGTGCGTGGTGTGATGTCTTGTATTCAGCATGGTGCTGGTGACACACCCCACCTGGGAACAGTTTGGAACATTTGTGAGATCAGTCATTCTCTGTTGCTAGGCAGATTAGCTGAGGTATACTCAGACAGCCTTTATCTACTCAAACACTGCCACTTTGAATGGTAAAATATTATTTTGTGTGGGAATTAAGTGTGTTGTTTTGAAACGTGTATTTAGTATTGTGTTCTGTTTGTGATAGAACTTGTGTGGCTCTTTCATATTTTTTGTTATTCATCCATTGAGTCCCATTGAGCTAGACATCACTTTTAAAGCTCTGACTTTCCATGAAGTATTGCTGCATCTATCTACTGAATGTATTTGATGTGTCTGTATTCTTGTCTGATGTTTGTGTTTCTCTGTTCCAGAAATGTGCCACTGGTTACTATAGAGACGGCAGTGGACCCTACCTGGGTCGCTGTGTGCCCTGCGCCTGTAACGGCCTGGCCAACGAGTGTGACGAGAGGACTGGGAGGTGTCTGGTAAAAACACGCACGCACGCACGCACACACACACACACACACACACACACACACACACACACAGGTTCTGACTCAGCACTCAAGAGTGACCATTAGCACATATGAAGGTGCAATACCTAAGTCATCCCATCTGACTCCAAGGTAAGCCACAGTCCAGTAATCAGTCATCGTCTGGACACCTTACCCATGCCACTGGGCATTTCTGTGGGTCCCCCATGGTCATCCCACCCTACCCGGGTGTTACCACATACTGTTCTGTACCATAGCAGGCTAACCACATTAAAGTATTGGCTGATGTGGGTCTGTGTTAGTAGATGTGATCACGTATAAATGTGATATGGGTCTACATTAGCCCCTAGGGGAGCCTTCATCTGTCTCCTTCTGTCACGGATGGCAGGGTGGAGTGGAGGGTGAAACTCTAGATCTCTAAAATCCCATGCAGCACTCTATATTCTCCTCTCTCTCGTTCTCCCTTTCTCTCTCTCTTATCTCCCTCTATCTCGCCCTCCCCTCCCTCCCTCTCTTTCTCTCTCACCATCTATTTCATTCTCGCTCGCTCTCTCTCTCTCCCTCCATTTCTCTCTTATCTCCTCTCATCTTACACAAGCCCCTCAAGAGCTGTGCCTCTCTCCAGGCCTAAGGAACCCAGAGCACTACGGACAGACAGACGCACATGGCTGAGCACGCTTTCTCTCTGAAGTGAATGTCCATCAAAATCACTTTACTGAATGGATTAGAACAGAAATGTTTGGAATCCCCCTATCATCATCCTCCTCTCTCATAAAAACAACCACCCTCCTTTGTGGTAAAAATAGGATTTATGGAATGTACAGTTAGATCTACCCTGTGGTGGGGTATGGCAGTGTGGTTATGTCCACAAAAGGACAAAGAGTGTTTAGACTAACTATGATCTTTATTATGGTATTTTCATTAAATTAGTGAGGCTATAGATTATTTTTGTTACTTGGTTATTTAATAAGAGAGCACATAACTACCTTGTGCTCCTCACTGTCTAAACAGATACGAACATGTACACTATGATGGATCACAGCTCTATTACTTTAAGACTACTATTTAGATTCTCTTATTGGCGTGCTCAAGTGCTCTAACCATGTTTTTAACTATTCCTGTGGACAGAACTGCCAATACAACACTGCTGGAGACCGATGTGAGCGCTGCAAAGAGGGTTACTATGGAGATGCTGCCCAGAGGTCATGCCGGGTGTGCCCGTGCCCCTTCAGTGTGCCAGTTAACAGGTCAGTGTCACCAAAGAACCAATCAGTGGCAAGGTCAACCATAGTAGATGATTCTTTGGTGGAATCAAACCTGTGTACTGTATCATGACTTACTGTTGTTGGCCCAGTATTCAAGTGTTTAAATGTACTCTTCATCATTCCACTATAGTTTTGCAGTGGGTTGCAGAGAGTCTGCTGGAGGCTTCCAGTGTGTTTGTAAACAAGGCTACGCAGGAGACAGGTGTGAACGATGTGCCCCTGGTTACTATGGTGATCCATTGACAGCTGGAGGAAGCTGCAGGCCTTGTGACTGTAATGGCAATGGAAACAGCTGTGACTCCAGGACTGGGGGTGAGTGGTGATGTGACTGAGACATGATGACACATTCAGAAAACCCGGACCATTGAGTGTATTGGTATAGCTTTATTCTCAATGGCAATGTAGTTACTTTAAAAAAAATCATGAATGCATAATTCTGCTCTTTCTACAGTGTGCAAGAACACTTTGGAGCCAGGGGACACTAACACTGATGAGCAGTGCCACGGTTAGTGTCTGTTGTGAACGTCTGAAGGGTTCAACGAGAGGACAGGACATGGGGGCACCTACCTCGTCATGATCAACTACTGATTACACTTGTCTATGTGGTTCTCAGAGTGTGATGACTGCGCCAAGACCTTAATAAACGACCTGCAGCGTCTGGATGAGGAGCTGGCAAGAATTAAGACTCAGCTGGACAGCGCCAGTATCTCCGCCTCCTCTCGGGACAGACTCGGGAAGCTGGAAAATGCCATCACGGAGACCAAGGTACTAATGCGTTAATGGCCTATATGTACTGTTACTGTAATGAAGTGTACCACCATCTCTGGCTACACAGGCCACAGAGAGGGAGGGAGAGGACTTCAAAACGTAGTCATTCACATACACACATGTACACTTACTTCTCAATGCACAACACAGTCACTCGTTTGTTTTACTAACCTTGTGGGGACCAAACAATTGATTCCCGTTCAACATCCTATATCCCCTAACCCGTAACCTAACCTTAACCCTCCTTCTAACCCGAATTGTAAGCCTAACCCTAAACCTAACCCCTACGCATAACATTTGTCCTTGTGGGGGACCAGCAAGGTAACCCTACTTGTCCCAATTTTCCTTGTTTGACTATCCTTATGAGGACGTCTTTAAAACCAGAAACACACACAAACATATTATCAAATGACATTTTATTGGTTGCGTTTCAGATTTCAGAATACTCCTGATCAGCACATTTTTTAAAATTTAAATTATTTTTTATTTTTTATATCCCCTTTATTTAACCAGGTAGGCCAGTTGAGAACAAGTTCTCATTTACAACTGCAACCTGGCCAAGATAAAGCAAAGCAGTGCGACAAAAAACAATAACACAGAGTTACATGTGGGATAAAGTCAGTCAGTTTGTGGTCTGGTCAGGACTTGTTGTAGCTAAACTCACGCGTTTGTGATAACAGCAGCTCCTACACTCCATGTGAGCATACGTTAATGTGAGCATTTATGAAGCTAACAGGAGTAAACAAGTCACTCTGTCAACCTATCAAACAGCCTGAGGAGTCAACAACCTGATCCCACTGTACTGGAGTTCTCTCCCTCCTGTCTCTCTGTCTCTCTCTCTCTCTCATTCAAATGACTTTATTGTCATGGGAAACATATGTTTACATTGTTTATTTCACTTGCTTTGTCAATCAGAAAATAACAGTAAACATGACTCTCGCTCTTTTTCCCCTCCCTCCCTCCCTCCCTCCCTCCCTCCCTCCCTCCCTCCCTCCCTCCCTCCCTCCCTCCCTCCCTCCCTCCCTCCCTCCCTCCCTCCCTCCCTCCCTCCCTCCCTCCCTCCCTCCCTCCCTCCCTCCCTCCCTCCCTCCCTCCTCTCCCCTCCCCTCCCCTTCCCTCCCTCCTTCATGCCATAATAAAGCATTGAACAATAGGCTGTGTGCTCTCTCCACAGTCTCTGGTGAACAAGTTCAGTTCCAGTGTGAACAGCCAGAAGCCCAAGGTTAGCCAACTAGAGCAGGACACTCTCAGTGTCAACGAGGATATCAACGCTCTCAAAGGCAAGGTACTGGACTGGAACTTCTTGATGTCTTTTTATTAGGGTTCGTCATGAGTGGGGTAAATTGTGCATATGTTTGGTGTGTATATGCTGGCTGTGTAGAGCTAATGTGTGTTTGTTTGTTTGTTTGTTTATTTGTTGTCCATTCAGGCAGATGACAGGGCTGTGGATGCCCAGAGAGTCCTGGAGGATGTGGGTAAGACTCATCTGAGAGCTAAAGACCTGGATACTGAAGCTAAGAACCTGCTCAAGAAGATCCTGGGTAAAAAAAAAACTATTCCTGTTTACTCGCTTTTTCAATCTCTTTGTCCACCTTGGTCTGTCTCTCTATCATATTATCCTCTTTTGTTTTATTGTGTCTTTTAATTCTCTGTTTTCTCTCTCACCCTCTTCTTTCTTTCTTTCTTTCTTTCTTTCTTTCTTTCTTTCTTTCTTTCTTTCTTTCTTTCTTTCTTTCTTTCTCTCTCTATCTATCTATCTATCTATCTATCTATCTATCTATCTATCTATCTATCTATCTATCTATCTATCTATCTATCTATCTATCTATCTATCTATCTATCTATCTATCTATCTATCTATCTATCTATCTATCTATCTGTCTATCTATCTATCTATCTATCTATAAACCTGAATGTGTGTTGGGTGTAGTCCTGCTACAGCAGCTGACAGAATCTGGCTCCAGTGGCGGTGTGGTGCCCAGTGAGAACCTGGCTAAGATGTTATCTGAGGCGGAACGCATGGTGAAGGAGATGGAGAAGAGGAACTTCAACCCACAAAAAGATGCAGCTGAGATAGAGAGGGATGAGGCCCAGAAACGTAAGACTTCTTCCTGGTTCATTCAATAACAACAACTCTTAAAATCCCTAAAAGCTATTCTTTCAAAAGATTAGAATATCGAACGTCTGATGTCCGAGAACACGACCACATTAGGTTGAGCTAAGATACAGATAAGAGGCCTAATGTCACAATAACGATGACTACATTGTTTGATACCATCAGCAACCAAATAAAATGGTGAGATTTAAATCAAAAATCTTCAGGCGAGAATGTCAGTTTCTATTTCTATTCAAATCGGTTCCTCTCTCCCAGTGCTGGACTACATCAAGGCCAATGTGACGAAGCAGTATGATCAGAATGAGGCAGCAGCCAAGAGGGTGAAGGGTCTGCTGAAGGACTATGCAGCTAAGTTGAAGGACCTGGAGGAGGCGCTGAAACAGGCTGGGGACATGGTCAAGAAAGCCAACTCTCAGAATGGACTCAACACCGAGGCACTGGAAGACATCCTGGTAATAATAAAAGTCCCAGTACCAGACTTCGAACATGATAGTACTATGAAGTCATGTATAGGTTGTTAGTGTGTGCAGTAACCATGTCTCCGTTGCTATGGTTAATTCACGGTTGGTATCAGTATTGTTTGCACAATTACGTTTCCATTGGCTTAATGTTCTCTTAACCAATTGAATCGTGTTTGTTCTTCAGAAACGTATGGAAGATCTGAGGAAAGAGCGTAAGAAGGTCCAGGACCAGATAGCCATGGCTGAAGATCAGTTGAAAGATACAAAGGACCTCCTTAGAATGTTGGATGACAGCAAGACAGTAAGCACACAGACCAGCCGTGACAATACATCAGGGTTCCCCTTTAATGAAATGTTGATTGTTGGACATAAAAGACTGTAAAAACACTGTGACCCTGTCGTCTTCCTCCTCTCTCCAGGAGTATGAACAGCTAGCTGCCCAACTGGACGGGGCCAGGACCGCCCTCACCAAGAAAGTCAACTCTATGTCCCAGGCTGCGGCCAAAGAGGACATTGTGGAGCGAGCAGAGAAACATGCTGAGAACCTGGCCAAGCTGGCCAAGGAACTACAGGAGTGAGTTATTTAACATTTAACATTTAAGTCATTTAGCAGACGCTCTTATCCAGAGCGACTTACAAATTGGTGCATTCACCTTATGACATCCAGTGGAACAACCACTTTACAATAGTGCATCTAAATATTTTAAGGGGGGAGGGGGTGAGAAGGATTACTTTATCCTATCCTAGGTATTCCTTAAAGAGGTGGGGTTTCAGGTGTCTCCGGAAGGTGGTGATTGACTCCGCTGTCCTGGCGTCGTGAGGGAGTTTGTTCCACCATTGGGGAGCCAGAGCAGCGAACAGTTTTGACTGAGCTGAGCGGGAACTGTACTTCCTCAGTGGTAGGGAGGCGAGCAGGCCAGAGGTGGATGAACGCAGTTATAGTGAATTGGGTCCTGGGTTGTGAGGACAGTGCAGTTTCTGTTGGTTGTATAGCTCAAGTTCAAATCTTTTTGTGTTTTAGTTCATGGAAGTCGCCAGATATTGTTAAAAATATCAATTTTACAGGACAGTACAAAAGATGCCAGATAATAGCTCAGCACAATTAATGAGAGCAATAGAGGCTCAGTGTAAACGACCTACTATTGGAGCCAGGCATTGTGGTTCTGTAACAGGGATGTTTATGTTGGGTGGTTTCCATCCTCAGTGGGACGTGCCAGATAGATCTGCGATCAGATAGATCTGCGATCAGATAGATCCCCCACAGGCTGCATGTTTGTTGTTCTGCTTTGTTGAAAATCCAGATGCGTGTGTTGACCTGTGTACTCTCGCTCTGCCTCCTTTCCTCTCTTCTCCCTTCCTTCTCTCTCTACCCCCCTCTCTCATTTCCACTCTTCTCTCTTCCTTCTCTCTCTACCTCCTCTCTCCTAATTTCCTCATCTCCCTTCCTTCTCTCTCTACCCCCTCTCTCTCCTCATTTCCTCTCTTCTCCCTTCCTTCTCTCTCTACCCTTATCTCTCTTCCCCCTCTCTCTCCTCATTTACTCTCTTCTCCCTTCCTTCTCTCTCTACCTCCCCTCCTTTCCTCTCTTTCTATCTTCCTATGTCACAGTGCTGTCAGGGACTCGAGTGGCCGCTCTGATGTGCGTGATGCCATGGACGCCATTAAGGCCTACAAGAACATCACAGATGCAGTCAACGCTGCAGAGAAGGCAGCCAAGGAGGCCAAGGATGCAGCTGACAAGGCCCTCAAGGTCAGTTCACAGTCCAGCCACTAGACCCTTATCACAGAGATAATGAATCCTCAGCACCTCAACTTTTATGTGGCTTTGCTTTACCTTCTGTTTTAACAATATTCTTAAACTTCTGTTATTATTTTGCAATATAGGATGTGAAGAAAGAGGACCTGACAAAGAGAGCTAAGAATCTGAAAGACAGCGGGAATGACCTACTGAGGGAAGCAGAGGATGCAGAACAAGATCTCAAAGGTATGTTGCTATAAGTTCTAATAGAGTTTTTAGAGTTGGCAGGGAGCCAACCAAAATATGTGTCTTAAATGACTTTGAACTGAACTCTGGTTTGACTCTACAGAGGCCTCTGATCACCTCACAGCCCAGGAGAAACGCCTGAAGGACGCAGAGAAGAAGAAGAAAGCATTGGAGAAGGACCTTATGGACGCTCAGGCAGAACTGAACAACATCGTGAGAGGTAAACCGGCTCAGATAGTAGGAGGAAGTCTGATAGAGCAGCTCAAATTATAGAGAATTACTGATCAATGGAGGAATATACCCCTCTCCTCCTTCCCTCATTCCCTCTCTTCTCTCCTCCCGTTAGATGACATAGGTGACATGTTGGACGAGGCGAAGAGCAAGGCAGCGTCAGCCAATGATACGGCTAGCACCACCATGGACAGACTGAATGCCATCAGAGAGGAAGTGGATAAGATCAACGTCATGCCCTCCGACTCCAACCTCAGCAGCGTCATGGATGATGTGAACAAGTCAGGTGAGGGATCACTCCACTAACATACGTCTGCATAGGATGGAGGGAATATACACCCGTAGACAGGGCTTCCTTGTAAAAAGAGATTTCTATCCTGTACCAATGAGACTCACCTGGAAAATAAAGGTTGAATTAATACTACTTGTCTTATTTGCTGATATTACCATGCATGTACAGTACTGTATGTACAGCGATGTTTGTCCACTCTGTGCCTGTTTTGTACAGGTGTAAAATGGTTAAAAGGTCTAACTATACTCTCTCTCTCTCTCTCTCTCTCTCTCTCTCTCTCTCTCTCTCTCTCTCTCTCTCTCTCTCTCTCTCTCTCTCTCTCTCTCTCTCTCTCTCTCTCTCTCTCTCTCTCTCTCTCTCTCTCTCTCTCTCTCTCTCTCTCTCTCTCTCTCTCTCTCTCCCCATCCACAGTGAAGAATCTGTTGAATACAATCCCGTCTCTGCAGGATAAGATCTCAGAGGTGGAAGAGCTCAGCTCTCAGCTGTCCCCCGTCACCAACATCTCAGAGAACATCAAGAGGATCAAGGAGCTGATCGAGCAGTCTAGAGACGCAGCCAACAGGGTAAGAACAGACACACACCCACACACACACACCCTGGGTCTATACCCCACCAGATATGCCCACTGTGTATGACCTATTCCCCTTCCATTGGCCATACAGTATACAGGTGAAAGGATTGCAGGTCTAGGTCTTGACAGAGGCCTTTGGTGAAGATGTACCAGCATTTGTTATTCCCAAAAAGTCAAACAATGATTTAACTTTACACTGCTGATCCCTTTAACCATGTACAACCTCTCGCCTCATCTCCTCCCCCTGTCTCTCCAGATTGTGGTCCCTATGAAGTTCAGTGGTGAGGGCCATGTGGAGCTGCGTCCCCCCAGGGACATGGAGGACCTGAAGGCATACACTGCCCTGTCCCTGTCCTTGCAGAGACCAGTGAACCCCGACATCGGCAGAGGGGGTGGAACACGCAGACGCAGACAGGACAGCACCACCACAGATAAGGGAGACATGTTCGTACTCTACCTCGGCAACAAAGACGTGAGTAGGCTGGACAGCACTTGGGTGGCAAAAGGAGGGTATATTATCTAAAACCTTCAAAGTTTACAAGTAAACTACCAAAATGTTGGTATCTTTCAAGGATTTTATGTAATCTATCACAAGACTTCTAGTTGCCCTTTTGGGTATTTCAGATTATCACAGATGTCTGTAATTATCTCTGGCCCTCTGTGTGGAATTATCATATGAAAATATACAAAATAATAATTTAAAATCATTTAAAAATAGAATTGCAATACTGTAAAATATTATCCTAAATATAAACCATCAACTTAGTGAATAACAATGGTGTTTAATATGAGTGTTTCAGCATGAAATATTATATATATATATATATTTTTTTTTATTTTTTTTAACTTTGATTTATTTGACTATGTCAATATGTATTTGAAGTCAATTTTTGGTCCTGAAACTGGTGGCAGTTGTGAAAAAATAAATACTTGGAATAGTTTTCTCTCTTGGACCATGTGGTCTATCTAATAGAAACTCATTGACAGTGTGGACACATACCTTTTTTCTAAGTTGTTCAAGTATATATTACCAAAGTTACGATAGATTGCCATAGATTTTCTGTTAATTACCAAAATTACTGAAGGTTCCGGTAACTTTGGTAAATTACCAGCAGCTTTGTTGCCCTAGACAAGACACAACCTGGCCCTTGTAGATTTGGCAATTTGCTTCATGGTCATAAAACTCTCTCTGGCACTTCAGTCGACATCCTCCTGATACATTTGAGTCATTTAGCAGAGACACTCTTATCAATCTGTTTCATACTGCTCCTGCGTGGGAACCCTGGTGTTGCAAGCACCATGCTCTACCGACTGAGCCACACTGGATCCTGTTATATAGGATCATTTGTATACCTCTCCATTGAAATAATGGCACCGAATACATTTGACAGTTTGCTTGTGGTTGGAAATGCTCCCACTGATGGTCCTCACCTCTCTTCTCCACAGTCGTCTAAAGACTACATTGGCATGGCCCTGAGGAAGAATGTGCTGTTCTGTGTGTACAAGCTGAGCGGAGAAGAGTATGAGATCAAGACAGACTACATCACTAGGTCTCCCTCTGAGCCGGCATTCTTTGACAAGGTGGACCTGCACAGGTAAAACCATACCTTCGTCCATCTCAAGTCTTAGGAATTGGAAATGTGATTTGAGTGACTAACCCTGATCTAACGTTGACCTTTTTTACAATCTCTTAGAATTTACCAAGACGCACAGGTGATCCTCACCAAACTGTTCACATCTAATGACCCGGACCCTCCTCAGACCAGCAGTAAGCAGGGAGAGCTGACCAGGAACCTTCTAAACCTGAACCATAGTGACGTGGTCTTCTATGTCGGGGGCTATCCTTCCAACTTCACTGTAAGCAACCCAAAACATTGACTAGAAATGAACATTTCACTTACTAGGTGACAGTACTATTCCTGACTATTGAAACATTCTCAGTCTTATTATACCTGAATATGTTTTGTTTCTATAGCCTCCAGCCTCCCTCAACTACCCAAACTATGAAGGATGCATCGAGCTGTCCACCTTCAACGACAGATTCATCAGTCTGTACAACTTTAAGAAGGCTGTCAAGATCAACCTGGAGACTCCATGCAAGAGGTTGGTTTAGAGCTACTGAAAGCCTAATGAGTTATTGACGGGAGATAATGCTTCTGGATCAGAGGACAACAAAGACCAAGGGTCCCATATTCAAAATGCCTCAGAGTCCTTGTTAGACAGTCAATCTAACCTGTCAGTCACTTGACTGCTAAACGTCTGAAGTGGTTCGACTATTTACGCTGGACGTGTAACCATTTCACAGTGTGACATGCTCCTATTCATTTCAACGAAACCTGGGCTTTAGCAGCACGGCTCCGCGAGAGGCTCACACTGCTCAGCGTAAAATTAGGCCGCAGTTCTATTTTCGCGCCTGAGAACACTGCTCGCGCACATCCAGTGTAGCATCTGAAAACGTATAGTTTTCCTCATACCCCAGGTAGTTGTGAGTGTTTACATCTTCTAACCTTAACCCTATTCTGATTGAATCCCCCTGTGCCCAGGTATATGCAGCCAGTGGTGTTTGACTACTTTGAGGGGACTGGCTATGCCAAGGTGTCCACCCAAGGTGTCATGGTGTCCACCCTCCTCCTGACCCAGACCATCTCCACTCGCTCAGAGAATGGGCTTCTCCTCTACATTGGAAATGAGGTAGGCTACTTATTCTTTCTACTGGGAAACATTTGGTGTGGTAAAGTTGATGACACTTGAATAGCTGTTGAAATTCTGTCCTGCTGTCAGTCTGTCCACTGGCTGTGTTTAACGTCGCTTGTTTTCTTCTTTCTTCTTCTTTCTTTCGTAGTACAACTACTACAGTGTGATGTTCGAGAGAGGCTACGTTGTCATCCACAGTAACCTGCTCAGAGAACCAGCACGAAGCACCACCAAAGTCTTCCCAGTGGTAAATGCAGTTGGCGCTAGATGGGTGGAATAATTTGACAGTTTGATCCTTTTTGATATTTGGTTAATTGTAGAATTTGCATTGTTTTTGCTTAAATGGTTCCCCCTGATTTGTCCTTCTCTTTAGGATGCAGATTCGGCAGAAGTGTTGATCATCATGGAGTCTAAAGGAAGCCAAGAGATGAAGATCCGTGTAGCAGGAAATGAGGTGGTCAAGGCTAATGTCCAGTACACCCCTGGTGAATATGCAGACTACTACATCGGTGGCCTACCACAAGCCCTAAGAGAAAGGTGAGTGCTTTTCATCCACTTACTAGGAACATTATTATTATGTTTAGCCCATGTTTGGTATTCCATTTTCCATGATCAAACTCTGCCCATGTTACATGGATGTTGAGTAAGTTTTAAATCGTTATTGGTAGTACACTGTTTCCCTAAACCTACACCATACCAGAGGAGTCTAAATAAAATTGTGTTTCGTGTGTTCTCGCTCACAGACACAACATCACCTCCCAGCCACTGAAGGGCTGCATGAAGAACGTCAAGCTCAACAGCAAGTTCCCCAACTTCCAGGAAAAAGTGGGCATCAGCCGGGGCTGTCCCAAGGACCTCCTGGTAAGTCTTCACCTTTCACTAAAGTTTTCAAACGTGGTCAACACAGTAAGTCAGCGTTTTCGGGTCAATTTGAATTGAAGGTAGCTAATTCAGGAAGTAATTTGTCTGTAATTTGTTGAGTTGATTTTAAACTTTAATTTTTTAAAAACCTTTTAAATAAATAGATTTTACTTTTAAGTTCATTGATAAGTCATTGAAAATAGACTGCCTTTTTTCAATGATTGAAATCTCACATAAAATCAATACCATGAAATTATATTTTTATTCATACCACTATAATATTTACTTACTGGAAACTAGAACTGAAACTGTCAGGAAGCCATTTCTGTGTGCCAGTACCGTGTATTTTGATGCTACCAAGATGCTGTAACTGACTCCAGTCCACTGTTAGTAACAGCATGATAATGTCTCTGTGTCCCAGGCATCTCGTAAAGCAGAGTTCAACGTGGGCAGTTCTCTGTCAGCTGCTCTTAAAGGCTTCAGCCTGGCCAATGATATCACAGTCTCACTTGGATTCAAGAGCTCTGAGAAAGAGGGGCTTCTACTGCAGAACACCGAGTCGGTTAGTAGACTACAACACCCATTTTTCTCTCTCTGACTCTCTCTTTCTCTCCCTCCCTCCTCCTTCCTTTAACAGTTTAGCTTTAGGATACAGCAAATGTAAGTGGACTGACTGTTTGAAATAATCGTTATCCCCACCCGGTCTCCGACAGAGCATTGGTGCCATCGAACTTGCCTTGGTCGACGGCTACGTGGTTCTGACATTCAAAGACGAAGTTTGGAAATCTTTGAAATCAAGCAAGCAGTACCAGGATGGCAAATGGCATTACCTAACTGCCACCAGGAGAGTGTCTCCCCAAAGGTAGAACATCAAACAGTCAAGATAGATTGATAGTCTATGAAAACCACATGTTCAGAAAAAAAGTGAAATGTTACATTTATCCAGTTCCATGATGGACTGGTGAAGATTGAGACTTACTATATGATTGTTGTGACAGTACAGTACACACTCGCTATACCGATTGGTAACCACTGACACACATACTGTAAGTACCATATATGTGAATGCATGTCTCGTGTTGCCCTACAGTATTGAGCTCCGGATAGATGAGGATGATTTGGGAGGGCAGATAACCTCAGGTTCCTTCAGTTCAAACCCAGACTCTGTGTTCCTGGGGAAAGACACCTTCAAAGGCTGCATCTCCAACCTCTACCTGAGAAGGTAAGCTCACATCTCTGTGTATTATTACAATGTCTAACGTTAGTAACAACACAGCAGTAGTAATAGTTGTGCTATACCTGTGGTGATCGTCATGGCTGTCGTTTTATTTATTCAACCTTTATTGAAGCAGGGAGTAATATTGAGACCCTTTGTGCAAATGAACACAGCAGAATACAAAAGAATACACATTGAATATGAAATGCAAGTCATTAATTACAACGTAACATAGCATAATGTAGAAGTTTATTTTTGCAGGAAGGTTTCATGGTAGTCTTAATGTTGACATTAAACATTCAATAGTTCACGTTTCATAGTGCACTGATGTCCTGATATTAGATACTATCCTGGTTGTATCGCCTCCTGAACGTTGCTGTGTGTGTTGTGTTGTGTTGCAGGCCTGACTCTCTGTACAGAGCAGAAGACCTGAGTCAGTTCAGCTCTATAGGAGATGTGCTGCTAGATATGTGTAGTGCTGACAGACCTCCACAACTGATGCTCGACCGAAACACCTCCAGGAAGGTGAGAACGAACAGTGAACTCAGCTAGCCCAATTTGCAACGATTCACTTACAATAATGACCTACCTAACTGATGACTACCTTTATTACCATATAACTTGTGAGACCGTCAGGAAAGCGGCATGTTTTTTTGTATGTTTTGTGTTCGTCAAACCAATCACAATTGTATTTTTTTCCCCCCCTTGTCCTAATGTTGGAATGAGACAATCCAAGTTTCCAATAACATTGTACTATGATTCCCTACTGTAGCAACAAGCCAGTCGTTGGAGTCAGTTATCACTTCAGCATCTATCCCATGCTTCACATGCATGTTGCCTTTATGTGGTGTTCACAGTGTTTTGTGCTGCTTTGTTTCCAGAGATGAAGAGAAGGACGACCTGCCAACTAATGAGGATGAATTGATATTGACATGAGAAATATGAGCATCTCACACAGTGTTTGCACAAGCCCATTGCTATTGTACTGCATGGACATCCACATCATCATGACTACTATTATTAAATACAAACTAATTATTAAAAACAATTATTTAATGAGCATTGTTTCGCTTTTGATTTGTACACTGTTCTATCTTAAGCATGTTTCATGACAATAAACCAATTTTCTGACCAGTGATTAACAAGCATCTATTAACCCACTCATTCACTATCATCATCAGTCCATTTGGTAACAACCAGCCTGATGTTAGGTCATTGCCCTGCCCTCACTCCTTTTCTACTCTCCCTATTAACAATGACTAGGACCAATGAACTAATGAATGATCTATGGTCTATACAGAGATACTATCATAATATTATTATACTATGGAATGACAGAGGGTGTATTATTGGAATATTGCACTAGGAATGAACAGTATTAGTTATGGTCTGTGAATACCTGGAATGTATACTGGAACATTACACAGAGTATTGAGTAAAGCAGTGCATCACTGTCATGCATAAGCAGTGTTAGAGTTTGTGTGTGCATCATTGTCATGCATCTCTTACCTTATGCCAGAGGAGGCTGGTGTGGGGAGGACGGCTCAATAATGTTTGCATTTGAGTGATTGAAATGGTATCAAACACATGGATACCAGGTGTTTAATGTGTTTGAGACCAATCGATTCATTCTGTTCCAGCCATTACTATGAGCCTGTCCTCTCCATTTAAAGTGCCACCAGCCACCACTGACTGATGTATGCTCTCTCAGGCATTTTTACCTGAGAACCTTGGCCTCTGTCTATCCAAATGATTTGATCTTCTAAGTCTCCAACAATAAATCAACCACTAAGCTCACTTATCTCTTTCTTTGTGAGCACCTGTCAATCACTGTCACTCTAAACACCTCAGCTCTGTTGATTAAAATGCATTAATAGACCAACTCTTCCCAATGAAAACATGCAATGACTAACAGATTAAAACAACCGTATGCTAGGATTACAATTACCCCATGAATAATATAATATCCATACAGTTTTTGGTGGAGTATTTAAAATGGTGCCAAGCGTGAGTGTCCTATTTGGTTGTTTATAAGCTATTTCTTCATATGCATTTTTATTAATGCAAATACAGTACACGCAAGCAGATCGTATAATGATTATGTGTATACTAAGAGCATATACATGGCACACACATGTTCAGAGGCAATTATGACGAGGTATCTTGCCAAAAGAATGTATGCCATATCAAAAGCTACACATACTGTCTCCTGCCCTCATTCCTTCCCTCCTAAACTGAAACAACACAACAATATGACAGACTGGAAAGTATCATGTCGTTTTTGTGGAGGAAACATGACTTGTGATACATCTCAGACATCGTAGAAATGAGAAGATCGTGATCGTGATTCAGGTGTCAGTGAAGAGATGGTGATAATGGGGAAAGTGTGGTGGAAAATATGCAAGCCTATCAACAGATTACTATTCAAAGCAGCTTTCACCCCCAAATGGGAGACATCTTTAACAGTTTCTAACTCACAGAGGCCTACAGTAGACAACAAGGAGGACTCAGGAATGAGAATGGGCTCATAACTGTTTTCTGTGGAACACTGAGTCTCCTTGTTCAGTTAGTTGACCTTGTTTAGTTGGTTGACGTTAAAGTTTCATTGAGCAGTGTCATATTCACCAAAGCTCTATATCCTCCAAAATCTGTCTTTGCATTTCAGAATCACATTTCCATTGACTAAGGCAAGTCCCACCCCAGTGCTTTGTTGGAGGTTAATCGCATACACATATTTAAGCCATTGTCTCTAATACTGAGTTCCCGTTTCTCTGTGCCTGTGTGTGTTCTGTATAGGATGGTGTTATTGAGGTGTCAGATGACAGTCTCTCTGTGTGTGCACACCCTGCTCTGGTTGAACATGCTTACCACATTGGGGGCACTGTGAGTAGCCTGAGCTATAGCCTCACTCCCCAGGAACTCCAGCCCAGGTGAGTAGACACGCTCACACATTCTCTCTCTCTCTCTCTCTCTCTCTCTCTCTCTCTCTCTCTCTCTCTCTCTCTCTCTCTCTCTCTCTCTCTCTCTCTCTCTCTCTCTCTCTCTCTCTCTCTTTCTCTATCTCCTTACTTCCTTACCTACTTACTTACTTCCTTCTTGACTCATGTCTCTTTCCTCCACCAGACCTAATTTCTCCCTGGACGTGAGGACCAAGTCTGCCAAAGGCCTGTTGTTCTATGCAGCCACCAGAGGGGGGAGCTCTCACGTGGCTCTCTACCTGTCCAAGGGCAGGATCAGACTGTCAGTAGACAAGAGCAAAACGATCTTCAACAGGGAGAAGTACAACGATGGAAAGTGGCACTCGGTCAGTGGGTTACAATCTAAGACAATCTGCACTCAGTAATGTTGTTTCACGTCATATATTCACAAACAGTTGTCTGCAGTAGTTATTCAGTAGGTTTTCAATGTTTCATGAGAGAAAACTTACCAAATTACTCCGTGGCACTATAATCAGTCAGTGACAGGGATGTACATTTATTTGTCCTCTGTGGTGAGCTCACCTCTGCAGGTAATATTCAGCCTAGAGAAGAAGAAGTTCCGGTTAGTAGTGGATGGTATCAGGGCTCAGGGTGGACAGCTAACCACCCCCATGGAATTGATCTCTCCTCTTTACATGGGAAGTGCTCCTGATTCCTTGAACAAAGAACTGAAGGTAGCCAACACACACACACACACACACACACACACACACACACACACACACACACACACACACACACACACACACACACACACACACACACACGGACACGGACACACACACACACACACACACACACACACATGGACACCAGTGGAGGCTGGTGGGGGGAGTTATAGGAGGACAGGCTCATTGTAATGGCTGGAATGGTATAAAAGGAACCGAGTCAAACGGGGTTTCCATATGTTTGATACCATTCCATTGATTCCATTCCAGCCATTACAATGAGCCTGCCCTCCTACAGCTCCCCCCACCAGCCTCCACTGATGGACACACACAGGCACAAACAGACACAAACACACATACAGTATACACTCACACCCCCAAAATTGTATTGTATTTTCTCTTTACTTTCAGTGGAAGCGCCTCCCAAAGCAAAGTGTGATTGGCTGTGTGCGCAACTTCAAGATGAATGGCACTCCCATGCCAGAACCAACCACCAATCATGGTGCTGGTCCCTGCTTTGACGGACAGGCACAGAGTGGGGCCTACTTCTCAGGAAGAGGGGCATATGTCATTATCAGTGAGTAGAAAACAAAATATTGAGATTGGTAATATGGTGCAGGATAATCTCCATTAACCCGGAAGTAAAATCTTGCGTAATTTGGTCAACTGTGTGATTAACTTCTGTGTTCATACGTGTTAGAAATGTTGAGTTCTGGCAAAAAAGGAAGTCTCCACCCTCGCAAAAGTAAAATCTCAGCCAAAGCTTCCCCTCCGATCCGTGTGGGCACACGCGCCAAGCACTCGAGGCGAAGCAGTTCAAGCTTTGCCTTCACCCAATTCTGATATGTTTAAATAACCAGTGACGAAAACCCCACAACCAGAACTACTGCAGCTTGTTATCTCACACATCCCATTCAGTCCCGTCAAATTCTTCAATCTACATGCTGAGTCTGCCTACGGGAGATTAGGTGCATGATGAAGATGAGAATCATAACAACGATGAGGCTGATGATGATGTCTTTTCCAGATGATTCCTTTGTTGTGGGCTCCAGCTTTGAGGTGGTGTTTGACATCCGTCCCAGGAGTCTGACTGGTGTTCTGCTCCATGCGGGGGACTCCAGCAGGCCTCGCCGTGGGCCCAACACTGGACACCACCTCAGCCTCTACATGCACAGAGGCGAGGTGAGCCTGCCCTGCACTATGCTGTCTGGACTGGGCCAGTCACAGCCTTGAAATTGTTTCCTTGACACATGATTCCTTGGACTAGTTTGACCCCTCAAGTGCTAGATTTGACCTTTCAAGCTGACCTTTCAGACATCTCAAGGGTTACATTTGACTTTCAAAGCATTTAAAACGTGATTCTAGTTCAGGCTGATTTTAGGCTGAGTTTCCTTGCAGACACTGGTACCTGAGCAGCCATAAGTCTGTTGTGCAGTGTTGTGATGCACATGTGTTTCTCCAGGTGGTGGCACGGGTGAACAATGGAGCAGGTGAATTCAACGTGTCCGTCCAGCCCAAGCAGCCCTTGTGTGACGGAATGTTCCACAGAGTTGCAGGTACAACTTTAGTTATAACATTTTATAACGTGCCTCTATTCAACTAGCCAGCTACAAATTCATAGTAATAAGTATATTTAATATGTAATAAGTGACGCCCATGGGGAATGAGTGTGTTTGTGTGTGTTTCTCACTTCAGTGATCAAGAGGAACAATGTTGTGGAGATGCATGTGGACACCGAGGGTGACCACAAAATAGGACCGTCCTCCTCGTCCTCTACTCTAACCAAAGACCCTCTCTATGTAGGCGGCATTCCAGGTAGGTACTCTGGAGGAGAGGACACTGGATTTACAACTACATTCAAACTCTTTCAGACCTGGAGTCCACTGTAATGAAGCCCCTCTTGTATTGTACACAAATAATAACCTTTACATCCTATAGGATGGTGAATGATAGATCAGAGATAGAATCAAAGATATAGTCAGACTGAATTTAGACTCCATCACTATTTTGCCTCTTGAATACAGTACTGTATCTGACTCTTCCTTGTGCAGAGACGTCCATGCACCTGACCCTCCCTGTCACAGAGTCCTTCGAGGGCTGCATCCAGAACATGAAGATCAACGAGGACCCGGTTTCCTTTGAGAAGCTCTCTGGGGTGTTCGGTCCAGTCAACCTCAGAGAGTGTCCTGCTGAGTAGAGTCTAGTCCATGACCACATCCTGGGATGTTCACTGTCTACTGGCTGCCATGTGCAATCTAATCTAAAGACAGAGAATGTGTGTGTGTGTGTGTGTGTGTGTGTGTGTGTGTGTGTGTGTGTGTGTGTGTGTGTGTGTGTGTGTGTGTGTGTGTGTGTGTGTGTGTGTGTGTGTGTGTGTGTGTGTGTGTGTGTGTGTGTGCACACTCACATTTGTGTTGATAGGTATACGAGCGGCTCAGAGATTCATGTATGTTGCTCTGTATGAGGAGACTAAAGATAAAGAGAGATGAGCTAGTCTGTAGTGTTACACTATAGTATATTTATTTTGTGATAAATGTGTTCATTATCACCATCTTGTTATTGAATATATTCTAATATTCTAATGTTGTACCATCTGGGTTAGACATGTCTGTTTCACCCCATTAGGCTCTTCCTTTGTGCTTCCTGTCCTCCTTCCCCATAGTATATAAAAGCTTTCCTTAGATTTTTAGAGTGGATGTTGTGTGTGTTTGGTCAGTATTGCATCATGGCCGGCAAATTTAAGCAACCCTGCACTTTAAAAAACATGCCATGTTGACCAGTTAACAAAGAAAATGTCAGTCACAACAATGGACTCGATTTAAATGACCATTCTGTATCTCCTGTGACATGTAACTCTGAACTGATCCATTTGTGTATGTAGGGCCTACTATAATTGCATTGGGATATTTCTTTATGTGAATGTTGTCTTTCAGAATCATTTTTAATCATCAAAATGGATTTGGGAATAGTCAATTCTTGGTGAAATTTCTTGGGGTGGCAAGTAGCCTAGTGGTTAGTGTGTTGGACTAGTGTCCAAAAGGTTGCAAGATCAAATCCCTGAGCTGACAAGGTAAAAATCTGTCTCTCTCTCATTGAAAATCAGAATTTGTCTAGTTAAATAAAGGTTAAAAAAGCAAGACATTTTCCCTCAATAGATTAGTCTCGAAAATAATATTCAACCGAATTGGGACCACTGAGAAATGTACAAAACTAAAAAACTAAATATTTATTTCGGTTTTCTCACATACAAGTGGATATACCTCAGACTAAGCTATGTATATAAGTGTGTATAATACTTGATTACTATTTTCCATAATGAAACATTCAGTGCAAATGTATTCACTGTTGACAGTTACACCAGCTACCATTTACTTTACACTTGGCCACCCTGTATTGTACATGTATGCATTCCTACCTTTTGACCACTGATATCATTCAACATTTGTGAGTGGGTTAATCATGTCTGTCCATCTGTCTGTCTTCATTGCCTATTTATGTCAGTTCTGAATGCTTGTAATTCTTTTGAACTTGGGTGTTTAAATTTTATGTGTAACCTTTTAATAAAATACAGCAGACAGCATGCCCATATCCAATATTAAAGTGTTTTGGATATTATTCTGTACATTATGCACATGAGTTGATATATAGAATATAGAGCATATTACCCTCTCCCTGATGTTTTATATATATATATACCTGCTGGAGCGAGACAGTATTGGAAATGTTGGATAATTAGTGCTTCTCACATGTGCACACTAAACGCTCATTGGCTAGTCCCTGTCGACAAGAAAAATATGATCGCGCAGCGTTTCTATTTCGGCACGTACCCCGACCAAGAGAAAGGCGGACATACAAAAGGGTGAAGAAAACGATGTAACTCAACGGTATTGTTGTACCGCAAACACTTTTGGCTAGAATTAAAGTATTATTTATAAGAACATGAAATAGCCGTTGTTAGTTCGAAGTGGGTGGTGCTAGCAGGCTACTGTACAGCAGTTGCAACGAGACGAGGTGCAGTGCACACCTCCCCCACAAGTCTAGCGGCTGTCACTTCCATTTCACCGGGGTGTTTTGGTTCGATAGGCGGTGCGCGCTGACAATTTGTCAATCCGTTGTCGACACTAAATAGACGGGTTGTGATCGATGGCGAAACCAGAACCAGCCCAGCAACATGTGGAGGAGAAAGCGGAGCAGATTGACGACGCAGAGTTGGCATTTAAAGGAATAAACATGCTGCTCAACAACGGATTCAAGGAGAGCGACGATCTGTTCAGAAAATACAGGTCAGACGGTCCCGTTCCGTAAATAATGAGATGATAGACTATCACTGTAATTGGTTAATTAATTTAGGAAATATTGAAATTGAGGAGCTATCATATTTTGTTCCGTGATCTGTTTATTTTTTTCGGTTGTGCAAGCCCACGTGAAACGCATTATTATAGGCTAATGTGTTGCAATGTAAGTTAACTCATGAGTTTCACGTTTCAATCACCTACTACAGCAACAGTTCTAACAAATTACATCTTGACATTGGGTTCCAAGTGGCCCATCCAAGTGTGCAAGATCACAATGGGGACTCATACTGTCCCTCATCAGTTGTCAGTGTGGATTGGTGCTTAAACATGAGACAAAAATAAATCACATTTTAGTCATTTGGGCCAAATTTGTACCTTTTTGACTAGTATTTGTGCCTACACACGTGGTATTCTGTGTGTGTGCTTGCACACGAGTCCAAGTACACACACACACACACACACACACACACACACACACACACACACACACACACACACACACACACACACACACACACACACACACACACACACACACACACTTTTATTGGTGTATCCTCAAGCGGACCAAATAAAGAGGGTGCAACTGAGGGAACCTACACATCTCATGACATACTGTAGCCATGACTCAGTGAAGTGAGAAAGTCTTCCATTACACAGCAGATAGCAGCAAAGCACCTTCTTCCTCTAAGTCTCTGTCACCCCTGCAAGCTCGCTCTCTCTCTCTCTCTCTCTCTCTCCCACAGAGCTCTGTCTGTTTGTAGACACCTTTTTCTCTCTGCTCACTTCCTCTGTCAATCTGTTAAATACCTTATGTTGTTTCTCCCCACAGCTAGCTTCTTATACACCTCACTCTTGTCATGCTAGATCATTTAATTCAGTGTTTGTTTGTAGTTCTGTATTCTGAAACGTTTCCCTTTTCCCCTCAATGCAAAACTCTTGACTCCAAGCACATTTGCAATAGTTTATATCAGTATCAATTCACTATTCTGCTATTTTGAGAGACTTGTTGTGATGAGTAAGCCAAACTGGACTAGACATATACAGTGAGCTACAAAAGTATTGGGACAGTTACACAATTTTGCTGTTTTGGCTCTGTACTCCAGCATTTTGGATTTGAAAGTATACATTGATACACAAGTGCAGTCTGTAAGCTTTAATTTTGGGGGTATTTTCATCCAGATCTGTAAACTGTTTTGGAAATTACAGCACAGTACGTAGAGCACCCATTTTAGGTGACCAAAAGTATTGGGACAAATACACTTATGTGTATTAAAGTAGTCAGAAGTTTTAGTATTTGCTCCCAAATTCCTAGCATTCAATGATTACATCAATCGTGTGACGCTGGATGTCCTTGCTGTTTGTTTTGGTTGTGTTTCAGATAGTTTTGGAGTAACTTATTGTAAATAAAAGAATATGTTTCTATATACTTCTACATGAATGTGGATGCTACCATGATTACAGATAGTCCTGGATGAATCGTGAATGATGCAAAGGATCAGAAACTTAGTGGTAAATATCTGGACATTTTTCATGGGAACTTACGCCCTGGAATTTGGGGAATTTGGCTTAAATTCATTAAAAAGGTTAGCTTTCAACAGTGGGCCTTTTTTTTGTGGGATACACAAGGCAATTTTAGACCTGGTGGCATATTGTGGTTATACTATCCCCAATTCAATGGAATTGCAACCCTCTGCATGTACAGTGCATTCTTCCATCACATGTACAGCTGATTCTCAAGATCTCGCACACTAATGAGATGCTATTGATCCCACACGACTAAACTGTCTGAGCCAAGGACGACATGCTCTCTGGTAAGTTTTGAATACAATACTGGGTGGGGTGAATATATTTTACAAGACAAACATTATTTTTTGTTAACTAGTAAATAGTAGCCTACAGCAAAATGTTTAAATTAGTGATGCACCGATATGACATTTTTGTCGACGATATCCAATATTTTCCTTGCTAAATCTGGTTGATATCCCTTTAAATGTAGCAATGGGAGGCTATGGAACATGGAGTTTTCAAAACAGAAGCACTTCCTGATTTGATTTTTCTCAGCGTTTTGCCTGCAATATCAGTTCTGTTATACTCAGACAATATTTTGACAGTTTTGGAAACTTTAGAGTGTTTTCTATCCGAATCTGTCAATTATATGCATATTCTAGCATCTGGTCCTGAGAAATAGGCTGTTTTACTTTGGGAACGTTATTTTTCCAAACATAAAAATAGTGCCCCCTAGCTTCAAGAGTTTATTAACAGCCCGATTTAAAAGGAAAAGAGTCTATACATACCTTAAGAAATTAAAGGCTGACATTGTGTTTTTACAAGAAACACATCTTACAGCTAGTGAACACAAGAAATTGAAGAGGGAATGGGTAGGACAAGTTTTTGCGTCCTCTTTTAACTCCAAAGCAAGAGGAACTGCAATTTTGATAAGTAGACACATCCCCTTCTGTGTCAACAACACCATCTCAGATCCCTCTGGCAGGTTTGTTTTGGTGCAGGGCATATGTTTTCAGAGTCTTGGATCCTATTGAATATTTATGCTCCTAACTTCGACGACCATATATTTATTCAGAATATTTTCCTTCAGGTCATTCAAGTACCACCAGGATGGCTACTGGTTGGAGGAGATTTTTATTTTTGTTTAGATACAGTTCTTGATAGGTCCTCTGATAAACCCTCACTTCTTACCAAAGCCGGCAAGCTCACCATGTCATTCATTAAATATCTCAATTTACTAGACATCTGGAGACAGTTGCACCCACAGGATGGGGACTATTTTTATTCACACCCACACAAGACAAACACGCGCATAGATACCTTTTTACTATCGACACAACAGTGTCAGATGTCGAGTATCTCCCCAGATTGCTTAGTAACCATTCTCCTCTGGTTTTATCAATCTCTATTCATACCAAGGTAAATGGAGCATATAGATGGAGACTAAATTCTACACTCCTAAAGCAACCTTTTTGTGCATTTGTGCATTCCTCAAAGAGCAAATCAATATTTTTACTTTGACAAACAAACCCTCCGCTCCTGACAGGCCTTCAATGTGTCCCAAAGAATTAAACTATCTGAGGGGACAGATAATTTCCTATACTAAAGGACTGAAGAGAAAACACGGTGCGGAACTGAGTGCCCTTGAATCTGAAATCTCCGAGCTAGAGAGAACCTACCAAAGAGGCCCGACTAAAGATCTATACAGGCTTTTGGTAAATAAAAAACTGAAATATAATATTCTGAACACGTATCAAGCTGAGAGGGCCATCACTAAATCAAAACAGCGTTATTACGAGCTTGGAGAGAAAGCTCACAGTATTGGCATGGCAACTGAAAGCAGAGGAAAGTAAAAGGACAATTAATGATATAGAAACTCTTACTAATGAGATCTTTCGACCCTACTGAAATTAATAATACTTTTAAGAAATACTATGAAGACCTCTACACTTGCCAATCAAGCGACGATCTATCAGAGATCGACTCCTTTCTCTACTCTCTCAACCTCCCATGCCTGTCAGGGGAAGACAGCGAACGCCTGAGTGAACACTTCTCAGTTCCTGAATTGTTGGAGGCCATTAAATCCTTATCTTCTAATAAATCTCTTGGGGAGGATGACTTCCCTCCAGAGTTCTATAAAGTATTTAGGGAGCTGTTGGTCCCCTGCCTTATTGGAGGTACTTACAAAAGCCAGGGAAGACAACTGCTTTACAGAGTCTTTCTCTCAAGCAGTGATTACTGCAATCCTATAGACCAATCTCTCTCCTTAACACAGATTGTAAACATGTCACCAAGATGCTATCTAAGAGACTGGAGTCATGTCTTCCCCTGTTGCTAAACCCAGATCAAACTGGCTTCATAATTAGTAGATTGTCCTCCAATAATCTCAGAAGGTTCTAACAAAAACAAAATACCTAGTGTCGCAGTCTCCCTCGACGCTGAAAAGGCCTTAGATAGGGTTGAATGGCCATACCTCTTTCGCGTCTTGGAAAATTTTGGTTTAGGTACCGTGTTTGTAAATTTGATAAAATCACTCTACAAATCTCCTAAAACTAGTATTGCTACTAATGGGATTACTTCCTCCTCTTTCCCTCTTTATAGGGGGAACAGACAAGGTTGCCCAATTAGCCTCCACCTCTTTGCCCTCGCCATCGAACCGTTGGCTGAGGCTATTGGAACGTGCCCTGACATGCATGGCTTTGAGGTGATCCCCCATACCCATAAATGATCACTCTTTGCGGACGACCTTATCTTATTTCTAACAAACCCAGAACACTCCCTCTCTCACTTGCAGATCCTACTACAGTGTTATAGTTCTTTCTCTGACCATCGTACCATCAAGCACAAGTTTCCTTTTAGATGGTCGCCTATGGGCTTCACATATTTGGGCATAATGGTGGATGGTAATCTGAACAAACTCTATAAACCCAATCTGGCCAGTTTGTTGCAAAAGGTGGAGGGTGACCTTTGTAAATGGATGGACTTACCTCTCACTCTACTGGATAGAATCAATGTAATTAAAATGAATGTCCAGATTTCTATATCTTTCAATCTCTCCCTATCCCTGTTCCAGCAGCATTCTTTTCCTCTCTCGACAAGCTTGACCAGACAGTTTATCTGGCACGACAAAACCCCTAGGGTTGGGCTGGATAAACTGACCCTTGATTACAGTCAAGGGGGCTTAAACCTCCCCAATTTTAGAATGTACTACTGGGCTGCACAGTCTAGGTTTCTGGCTGAGGTTTGACAATGGTCCCTCTCACTCATGGTTGAACATTGAAAAGCTTGAGGTAAATGATGACACTGTGGCAGACTTGTTTTACAAATGGGACAGAAAATCTATAAAAACCATCACAGATAACCCTTTATTATACATTCTGTCCTGGCATGGTGCAAACTGCATGAGCTGTTCAGACGAGGGTGATTCCTTTCCCCTAAAACCCCTTTATGGAACAAAGAATGATTCCTATTTGTAACTTTAGACCATGGTCTGACAAGGGTATCACTCTTCTGGAACATTGTTACGAGAGAGTTCTTATGTCTTTTGATCAGCTGAAACAGAAATACCACTTGCCTAACAGGGACATTTTTAGCTACCTACAACTACAAAACTGTATTAGGGTGACTCTCAAGGGACAATGGAACCTACCTAAGATGTCACCTATTGAACAACTCTGCCACGCAGACCAACCACTGTTCAAGACCATTTCCCGTGTTTACGATGCTCTTATGTCAGGACTAACACTGCCTGAGCTAGATAAACCTGACTTAGATGGGAAAAATATCTGGGTATTAATCTTGATGAGGGTCTATGGAGTGACCTATGCAGGGATGGTGTTACATCCACATTGAACTCCAGATACAGACTGATCCAGTTTAATTTCCTCCATCAGCTCTATATCACCCCATCTAGACTGCACAAGTTCAACCCAGATATCTCCTCCCTATGTTTTAGATGTGGCTCAGATGAAGGAACATTCCTCCATTCCACTTGGCAGTGTTCAAAACTACACGGTTTCTGGCAGGGGGTATGCAAACACCATATCCTCAATTCACGGGGTTGCATTCCCTTCAGACCCGGAGGTCTGTCTACTGGGCAACTTTACTAACACCAATCTTAGGCAAAGCCATACTATAAAGCTAACGGAAATATTGCTAGCGATTGCCAAGAAATGCATTGCCTTGAAATGGAAATGGGATTCCTCCCTGCCAGTTGCAATGTGGCTATGGGAAGTATACTATATGGAGAATCTCCCCCCACATCACATTGATTGAATCTCTATATAATAATCCTCACATAATGTTTCACACGTAATGTATAAAATGTAGCCTACGGCATGATCAAATGTCTCAGTATTATTTTTTTATTGAATGTTTGTATATATAATTTTATTTCTTTTACACTCGTCTCTTACTGCCACTTTGTCCTATTGTTGTCTAATATATTTTCACTTTTGTTTTGAATGTTCTTAATGCAAAAATAAAATATTTCAAAAAGTTGTCTCGCGCACCTACAGTGCTGGGCATAAAAAAATGCTTTTTCCATCCATGAGCAAGCCAATGTTCTTCTTCAAAAACATTGCAAACATTTCCGTAGCTATAGTTAGCTAGCTATATAGCTAGGTGTCCTCATCTAAAATAACCCTAATGTATAAGACAGGTCCAACCACCATTAATCAACTATCTATGTGAAGCTGGCCACAATAGTGGACTTTGCGGTTAGCCTTCAAAATAAAAGTATGGCATAATTCTACTATTTATTCATTTGCATCACTGTCAATGACAAACTTATTTTCAAAGCAAACTGCTAATTCCACTATTGTGCCTACACCTTATTGTGGCTAGCTTCACAACACACAACCCGGTGCGGTTGAGCCTCATTAGCCAGATGAAGCTAGCTGGCTGCTATTAACATTAGCTTTTGGCAACAGGTTTAAGTAGCTGGCTAGCTATTTATTTTCATGAACTGAAGTTCAATTTCAAAAGGCGAACAACAAGTGTCAACCTAGCTAATACTTATTCACAAGGATTCCTAAATCATTGCTAAGTATAATGAACATGACTGCATTTTCTACTGGTCATTGTTTTCAGGCTGGTTATATTGGTGCTAGCTAGGTACCAAGCTAAAGCTAGCTACCCCAGAAGTTGCGGTCGAACAAAATTATGCTTATTTACCAACGCGGTATTGTAAACACATCATTCGTGGCCGGTGTTTACTTGTTTGCATACATTTTTTGTACAGCATTGACCGTGCTGCTGTATCTTTTTTGACATGCAAAGACCCAAACGGTATTCCATAGTATGTATGTCATGAAGCTAATAGCAGTGACGCTATTACTGTGTAACTCCGGTAGGGCAACATCTGAAAAATAGCGCAATTGTTAGTGTACCGGTGCTCGACCAGTCGGCGAAAGCCAACATCACCCACGACAGAGAACAGTTGATGGTCAAGGGCAATGCATTCCATTATCTTGGCTTTAATGTATTTCGCCTTGGAGTTGTCTTGCTGAAATAGCTTTGACATCGGTTTTGCACATCGATATTAAACTAGACATGTTCACCGATTTTCATATTGTGCATCCCTAGTTTAAATAATTTCTAACTTGTTAACAATTTCTGCTAGTTAGTTTTTGCTACCATGTGGGTTTTGGCTTGCTTGAGCCTGCTAACTGAGGAGTGTTCATTCACCTGTTTCCATACATGTTTCTTTGAAAACATTTATCTTACAAAGGAGTTGTTTAGTCTGACTGCTCAACTATTTATATGTAAATGGTATTGTGTGTGTGAGTGAGTGTATATATTATATATATATTTTTTAACCCTTTTCTAATATTTACAAGAAAATGCCACGGGCACTATCTGATGTGTGGAGACATTTCACTGCGGCTAAAGTAGAAGCTGTGTACATTTGCTGTGTACATTTGCAAAGACTGTGCCAAATCATATGTGAAGAATGCAACAAAGATGCAGAATCATCTGGCCAAGTGCATATAGTTCCCTCAGCGCTCACAACAAGCAACCTCTTACAAAAGTTCCTATAGTTCTATTTGATGTTAAAAGGATGAATCAGACACATTATCGATAGCAACAGTTCATGGTCCTCCTGGAATCGGAAGTTTCTTTTTGACTCAATGGAGGAACTTAGTCAGAGATGCTGATGAATGTCTTGCTCAAGCTGTGTATGCAACTGGTTCACCTCTGCTCACAGGCAATGTCTATTGAAAGAGGTTTCTGAATGTCAAACATACCCTCGTAAAACTGACCATCCTACCGATCCTTGACTTCGGTGATGTCATCTATAAAATAGCCTCCAACACTCTACTCAACAAACTGGATGCAGTCTATCACCGTGCCATCCGTTTTGTCACCAAAGCCCCATACACTACCCACCATTGCGACCTGTAAGCTCTCGTTGGCTGGCCCTCGCATCATACTCGTCGCCAAACCAAATGGCTACAGGTTATCTACAAGTCTCTGCTAGGTAAAGCCCCGCCTTATCTCATCTCACTAGTCACCATAGCAGCACCCACTCGTAGCACGCGCTCCAGCAGGTATATCTCACTGGTCACCCCCAAAGCCAATTCCTCCTTTGGTCATCTTTCCTTCCAGTTCTCTGCTGCCCATGACTGGAACGAATTGCAAAAATTTCTGAATCTGGAGACTCACATCTCCCTCACTAGATTTAAGCACCAGCTGTCAGAGCAGCGTACAGATCAGTGCACCTGTACATAGCCCATCTGTAAACAGCCCATCTACCTACCTCATCCCCATACTGGTATTTATTTATTTTTGCTCCTTTGCACCCCAGTATCTCTACCTGCACATTCATCTTCTGCTGATCTACCACTCCAGTGTTTAATTGCTATGTTGTAATTACTTCGCCACTATGGCCTATTTATTTCCTTAACTTACCTCATTTGCACATTTACTGTATATATACTTTTTGTTTTCTTTTGTTCTACTGTATTATTGACTATGTTTGGTTTATTCCATGTGTAACTCTGTGTTGTTGAATTGCTACGCTTTATCTTGGCCAGGTCGCAGTTGCAAATGAGAACTTGTTCTCAACTAGCCTACCTGGTTAAATAAAGGTATTTAAAACAAATCTTTGCCCAGCATACACCCCTCCAACCAGACATGCTTTATGTACTAATTTGCTGGATACAGAGTTCAAGTGAAGGTCAAGCAAATTACAGAGAAAGCAGACTGTATTGAAATCATCTCTGATGGGTGGTCGAATGTTCGTTAGCACGGAATAATTAACTACATCTCCACTAGAGGTCGACCAATTCATTGGAATGGCTGATTTAATTAGGGCCGATTTCAAGTTTTCATAACATGCTTTGAATCTGCTCCTCAAGGACATCATGGCACTGAAAACAATGGATACACTCTACAAGAGAGCCAAGGAAATGGTTAGGTATTTGAAGGGTCATCAAGTTATAGCAGAAATCTACCTCACCAAGCAAAGTGAGAAGAATAAGAGCACCACATTGAAGCTGTCCAGCAACACCTGTTGGGGTGCTGTTGTCATCATGTTTGACAGTCTCCTGGAGGAGAAGGAGTCTCCAAGAAATGGCCTTATCACAGTCTGCTGATATGGACAGCCCCATCAAGAGGATCCTCCTGGATGATGTATTTTGGGAAAGAGTGGTAAGCAGCCTGAAACTCCTGAAACCTACAGTATAGCAGCAGCCATCGCATGGATTGAGGGAGACAATGCCATCCTGTCTGATGTTCAGACTCTGTTTGAAGATGTAAGAGGAGAAATCCGTACTGCCCTGCCCACTTCACTGTTGCTCCAAGCAGAGGAAACTGCAGTTCTGATATACATAAAAAAGCATGAAGACTTCTGCATGAAGCCCATACACGCCGCAGCGTACATGTTGGACCCAAAGTTTGCTGGCAAGGGCATCCTGTCTGGTGCAGCAATCAGCAAGGCCTTTGGTGTCATCACTACCATGTCTTGCCACCTTGGCCCGGACCTGGTGGAAGGGAGGGTCTTTCCCGTTGACCAATACAAGGGTTAAAAAATAAGTGGCCATTTTGAGCTTGACAACAAGCCATCCTCAACAAGGTTGGAAAGTGAGTGAAGATGAGGCCTCAGTCTGATGATCAAGGGGTGGACATTGAGGAGGTCCAGGGATAAGACATGGAAGCCTGATAGGAAGACAACCAAAGCTTTAGTGTCTAGACTATCATTTTACGGATGTATGTTGAAAAGGTTTGTGGGAGATGCGATGGATCATTCAATATTCCCTTTTGTTGTTCAGTGAAATCATCCCATGTTAAGAGTCACCTCTTTTAATTAAAGTTGAATTCGTAACTAAATTGTTTTTATTTCTATTGGAAGTATTTAATCATTTGCAATTGTCTACTTATAAGAGAAAAGGTTTTATGTTTCTGTCTCCATACGGTAAATATATCCAATGCAAAAAAAACATCTACATTTAAATGGTATTAATATTAATTTGCATATATTCCTGTTAATTCCCACGGAAAGTTTCCACCCCAAAATGTGCAACCCTAATGATGAGAGAGAAATGGATGCACAAATATAATACCCCGAAGACATGGTTAGCATGTCTTGTGGGTATGATATTTGTGCGTGTACATTTTTCACTCATCATTATTCATGATTCATTCAGGACTATCCATAGTCATGGTAGCATCCACATTCATGTAGAAGTGTATAGAAACATCCAATTTTTATTTCCAATAAAAGTGATTCCAAAATGACACACTACATTATTTACCATTTAATTTCTGTTGAGCACAAAATAATCTGAAACTCGACCAGAACAAACAGCAAATGCATCCAACAAGTTTGTAAAGTCAAATGCTTGATGTAATCTATTGCGTGCTACTGTAGGAATATGGGACCAAATACTAAACTGTAATACACAGAAGTGAGTTTGTCCCAACTCTTTTTGTCCCCTAAAATTGTTGGACTATGTACAAAGGTGGCGTCATTTCTAAACGGTGTACCCAATATGGATGAAAATACCCATAAAATGAAAGCTTACAGTCTGCACTTTAACCTCAGCCAGTGTATCATTTCAAAGGCCACTGTATATTAGAAGGATAGTTTCATTACTTTTTTTTCTGTACATCTGTACTTTATCAAATAACGTATTCATACTTGCTTTTTAGCCAAGATCACAAACCAGTTGGGAGAATTGCATCTGAGTTAGCAGTGGTTAGCTGCTATGCAAGAAGGCCACAAACATTCATGTCAGTCGTTGAATGTTCTTTAATAACTAAGGTTACACTCTGAGAGGAAACAAGTTGCTGTTCACATGATTTGCTAGTACCACCTCACTCCTCAAATATCATCGGCAACCTAATAATTGTCATCACTGTCCATACCTAGATCTACAGCGTGATTAGGCCTAAGTCGGTGGTCTTGTCTCACTATGAAAGGTCTTGCGTTGGAATTATAAGTGACTTACAGTTGTGCTCTAATATATTGGCGCCCTTTACACTTTACAATGGAGTGCCATGTTCTGTTTTTCTCTTTCCAAACTGGTTCAATGGACATGTTTACCCTGTCCGTACCTGCAACTTAAGGTGAGAGAAATTACACAATAAACGAGAATCACCTGCCTCCAACCAACCAAATTAATTTGAATTATTTAGTCCAGAACATTTATTTGTATTTATTTTTAATTTGAGGTGAATTTCAGTTTTGATTGCTGTGCTGTTGTAAATCAATCAAATGCATGTGTGAACACCAAACAAGTTTTTAATTTTAAATTATTTTAAAAGGAAGTAGTGAATCATTTTTAAAATGTTGAAGGGTGCCAATGTATTAGAGCTCAACTGTATATTAAATATAGCATTGTTCTAAAACTTGATAGGCAATAGTATTAGGCAATGTACTGTAACTAGGCTACACAGGCAGCAGGTGAAGTGCCAATCAGTGAAAGTCATTGATTACAGATTACACACAGCAGGCTTAGTTAGACACACACACACACACACACACACAGCAGCCTTGTCTCCTGCTGATATCTTAAATGTCACCTCTCTCACTAATTACATTGAGCTCAGAGCTCCAGAGAGAACGACACACTGTGAACTGTACGTCATAAGAGATGGAGGGAACTGAAAGTAGACCGCTGTAGACAAAATCCAGGCTGATCAAACTTCTGTTCACCTCCCTCATCCCATATTTCTATTCTGCAGGCTTCAAAATTAAAACATAACATGGATAGAATCTAGCCAAATGCATTCTTGGAAATAATAACCTTCCAGACATTGAGAAATGAATGCAACTACTATGACATGTTATCTTGGAGTACAAATCACATTTCTTAAGTACTTGCTTTTGATTTCCTCGCGCCTTTTAAGGTCTCCTGGTCATTTGCATGTAAAAGGATCCATGAGCACCAACATGAAGTTCATAGGATGTCGGCTGTCAAATGAAAAGCGAAGAGTATATGTGTTTGAGAAATTGAGGCATAAATACATTTTTTCAACCATTTTCCATCCTAAAAATTAGGAATAAAGCAATGGCTTTGATTTCAGGTCAAAAATATAGAAAATGGGCCTTAAAAAACATCTACCAGAAAGTCTTAAAAGGTATTAGAAATGCATCAAAAGAAAATGTTGACAAAGACCCATTGAAACTAATATCAACACTTTTTTATATTTAGTTCTGAAGACATTTTTCTCACCTCTAAATTTAAGAAACATTGCCTTGTGCCTTGAAATTCCTTTACCAAAACCCCACATCTTTAAGATTATTTTGTATGTGTGTGTGGACACCCCTTCAAATTAGGGATTCAGCTATTTCAGCCACACTCGTTGCTGACAGGTGTATAAAATTGAGCGCACAGCCATGCAATCTCCATAGACAAAGATTGGCAGTAGAATGGCCTTACTGAAGAGCTCAGTGACTTTCAATGTGGCACGGTCATAGGATGCTACCTTTCCAATAAGTCAGTTTGTCAAATTACTGGCCTGCTGGTGCTGCCCCAGTCATTTTAAGTGCTGTTATTGTGAAGTAGAAATATCTAGGAACAACGCCTGACCCGCGAAGTGGTAGGTCACACAAGCTCACAGAACGGGAACGCTGAAGCGCACAGCGCTTAAAAATCGCCTGTCCACGGATGCAACATTCACTACAGAGTTCCGTACTGCCTCTGGATCAACGTCAGCAAAATAACTGTTTGTCTGGAGCTTCAGGAAATGTGTTTCCATGGCCGAGCAGCCTCTCACAAGCCTAAGATCACCATGCGCAATGCCAAGCATCAGCTGGAGTGGTGTAAAACTCCCCTCTATTGCACTCTGGAGTGTGTACTGAATCAATGTACTTACTATGAATGTGATTTGGTTTTCCCAACTAGCTATCTTAAGATTAATGCACTAACTGTAAGTCGCTCTGGATAAGAGCCAAATGCCTGCTAAATGACTAAAATGGAATCACTTAATAATTCATAAACAAAAGTTTTACTTGTTACTTCTGTGAACTTTCATTATCCTCCCTCATGGGGGGTAGAAATGAAAAAATACACTATACTAAAATATTAAAAATGTCCCTTCACTGGAACTAAGGGTCCAAACCATGAAAAACAGACCCAGACCATTATTCCTCCTCCACCAAACTTTACAGTTGGCACTATGCATTGGGGCGGCAGGGTAGCCGAGTGGTTAGTGTTGGGCTAGTAGCCGGAAGGTTGCAAGTTCAAACCCCCGAGCTGACAAGGTACAAATCTGTCGTTCTGCCCCTGAACAGGCAGTTAACCCACTGTTCCTAGGCCGTCATTGAAAATAATAATTTGTTCTTAACTGACTTGCCTGGTTAAATAAAGGTAAAATAAAATAAAAATCCGCTAAACCCAGATTCGTCCGTCGAACTGCCAGATGGTGAAGCATGATTCATCACTCCAGAGAATGTGTTTCCACTGTTCCAGAGTCCACTGGCGGCAAGCTTTTCACCACTACCAGCCTCAGAAATTACAGCCCAAATAAATGCTTCAGAGTTCAAGTAACAGACACATCTCAGCATCAACTGTTCAGAGGAGACTGTGTGAATCAGGCCTTCATGGTCAAATTGCTGAAAAGAAACCACTACTAAAGAACATCAATAATAATAATAAGAAACTTGTTGGGCCAAGAAACACGAGCAATGGACATTAGACCAGTGGGAATCTGTCCTTTGGTCTGATGAGTCCAAATTTGAGATTTGTGGTCCCAACCTCTGTCTTTGTGAGATGCAGAGTAGGTGAACAAATCTCCACATGTGATTTTATTTAGAATTGTGAAGGAAAAGAGTGAAGGAAAAGCATTCCAGGTGAAGCTGTTTGAGAGAATGCCAAGAGTGTGCAAAGCTGTAATCAAGGCAAACGGTGGCTACTTTGAAGAATCTCAAATATATTTTGAATTGTTTTAGCACTTTTTGGTTACTACATGATTCCGTATGTGTAATTTAATAGTTTTGATGTCTCCAGTATTTTTTTTTGCAATGTAGAGCAGATATTTATGTTTTTGGAAAACAAGGACAAAAGAAATCTGAGGGAGATTTTACCCCAAAATTCTCTTACCAAGCTTTGCATCTGCACAGTTCTAGTGAATATGTTTTTGTAAATTGTTATAAGTAATCCTTGTTCATAGAGTTGTTTGGTAATCTTTTGAAATCAATGTTTTGTTTTGGGGGGGTGGTATACATTTTTAAGTGAAAAAATCTGATTCAGCGCAATAAAGCAACTCGGATATCCTCCAGCCATACCATCGGAGTTTGATTTGATTTAGTTTAACTCTAGCCCTCACCACACTACCTGTCCTAGCTGTCTTTTCTTAAGAGATGGATCTGTTTCAGCTGTGCTTTGCAAGCCAAACGTCTATCTTAGTCTATTGACATTTGACACGGCTCTTTCCTCAACCGTCTCTGTTTCTCCGTCTCTCTTCCAGGACCCACAGTCCACTGATGAGTTTCGGAGCCAGTTTTGTCAGCTTTCTGGTGAGTAGTGGTGGAGAGGACAGAGGAGGTCAACATCCCGTACTGATTTACTGTATCACTGCTATTCTCATTTGATACTTCGGCAATGCAGACCATTGGAGTTAGGAAACAGGAAGAGATATCCATGTGTTACGGAGTCTGTATTGTATGTTTTGTATTGAATGCCAAACGTGTTCAGTTGTTGGCTTTTGACAGTACATCTCTATCTCAAACATAGACCTAGTCAAAAAGCATCTGTTTATTCAGCCAATCTGTACAGCAGAAGGTGTAGCTCAGTTGGTAGAGCATGGCGCTTGTAACGCCAGGGTAGTGGGTTCAATCCCGGGAAATGTAGAATGTATCTCACACATGACTGTAAGTCGCATTTGTTTAAAGCAATCTGTAAATGGCATATATATATATAATCGCACACTAGGGATATCCTGATCAGTAGTGCTGCTGTGCATCCCCTGCTGCTGGACCACATACTGAATCATCAATGATTCACCAACCTGATATAATTGGCTCACTGGGCTAGAGAACTGACTGGGGAAAAAATGATTTTGTGCACATCTCTGAAAATATTTGGATGAAATATTACTCTGGGAAGTCCATGACTCATATAGTTGGTTGTCTAGCTGTGCTTTGTATTGTTTTATGTAGCTGCTGATAGGATCTGTTTCTATTCAAACAATATGACTGCTACAGGATGATATCATGACGAATGAGATGACCGCTTTGCTTTGTGTATTACTCTCTGAGAAAGGCCCTGACTGACTGGCACTGTGATTGTGGCTGTGTGTGTAGAATGCCATGATGACGTTTGAGGAGGAGAAGATGCAGATGGCCTTTGATGACCTCCGAGCCACTGAGAGACTGTGTGAGAGCGACAACACTGGGGTCATAGAGACCATCAAAAAAAAGATCAGGAGGAGTGTGGGTGAAGTGCAATCACACACACACACCTAATGAACCTCCAAGGAGCTCATACCTATTGACTGCATAGCACCTCACGCAGCCCCTCTAAATTCACACGAGAGGGTTGTTAGATTGTTCGTTCGTAAACTGAGTGTTTCACTCTGAGTGTTCAGAGTGCACACTGGACACACTGGCCGATGAGTAGGGTTGATCTGAGTGTTCAGAGTGCACACTGGACACACTGGCCGATGAGTAGGGTTGATCTGAGTGTTCAGAGTGCACACTGGACACACTGGCCGATGAGTAGGGTTGATCTGAGTGTTCAGAGTGCACACTGGACACACTGGCCGATGAGTAGGGTTGATCTGAGTGTTCAGAGTGCACACTGGACACACTGGCCGATGAGTAGGGTTGATCTGAGTGTTCAGAGTGCACACTGGACACACTGGCCGATGAGTAGGGTTGATCTGAGTGTTCAGAGTGCACACTGGACACTGGCCGATGAGTAGGGTTGATCTGAGTGTTCTGACCTCACAACGGCAGTCAAGCACCCAAGCTAGCTTGCTAACTATTTCCAGGAATGTGTGTGTGTTTAAAAAAATATATATATACATGCGCCCACACACACAGTTGAAGTCAGAAGTTTACATACACCTTAGCCAAATACATTTAAACTCGTTTTTTTTTTACAATTCATGATATTTAATCCTTGTAAAATTCCCTGTCTCAGGTCATTTAGGATCACAACTTTATTTTTAGAATGTGAAATGTCAGAATAATAGAGAGAATGATTTATTTCAGCTTTTATTTCTTTAATCACATTCCCAGTGGGTCAGAAGTTTACATATACTCAATTAGTATTTGGTAGCATTGCCTTCAAAATCGAAAGTGGGTCAAATGTTTCGGCTAGCCTTCCACAGAAAGTTGGATGAATTTTGTCCCATTCCTCCTGACAGAGCTGGTGTAACTGAGTCAGGTTTGTAGGCCTCCTCGCTCGCACATGCTTTTTCAGTTCTGCCCACAAATGTTTTATGGGATTGAGGTCAGGGCTTTGTGATGGCCAGTCCAATACCTTGACTTAAGCCATTTTGCCACAACTTTGGAAGTATGCTTGGGTTCATTGTCCATTTGGAAGACCTATTTGTGACCAAGCTTTAACTTTCTGACTGATGTTTTGAGATGTTGCTTCCTGCCTCATGATGCCATCTATTTTGTGAAGTGCACCAGTCCCTCCTGCAGCAAAGCACCCCCACAAGATGATGCTGCCACCCTGTCCTTCACGGTTGGGATGGTGTTCATCGGCTTGCAAGCCTCCCCCTTTTTCCTCCAAACATAACGATGTTCATTATGGCCAAACAGTTCCATTTTTGTTTCATCTGACCAGAGGACATTTCTCCAAAAAGTACGATCTTTGTCCCCATGTGCAGTTGCAAACCATAGTCTGGCTTTTTTATGGAGGTTTTGAGGCAGTGGCTTCTTCCTTGCTGTTGATATAGGACTCGTTATACTGTGGATATAGATATTTTTGTTTTTCCTCCAGCATCTTCACATTGTCCTTTGCTGCTTTCACTTTTTGCATCAAAGTACGTTCATCTCTAGGAGACAGAATGTGTCTCCTTCCTGAGCAGTATGACGGCTGCGTGGTCCCATGGTGTTTATACTTGCGTACTATTGTTTGTACAGAAGAACGTGGTACCTTCAGGCATTTGGAAATTGCTCCCAAGGATGAACCATTATGTCATTTTCTGGAATTTTCCAAGCTGTTTAAAGGCACAGTCAACTTATGTAAACTTCTGACCCACTGGAATTGTGATACAGTGAATTATAAGTGAAATAATCTCTAAACAATTGTTGGAAAAATTACTTGTGTCATGCAAAAAGTAATGTCCTACCCGACTTGCCAAAACTCTGTATGTAACATTGACAATGTTTACTGACATGCGTATTTGGCCTTGCTCTAAAACTTGGATGTTGACATCTATAGATGTCACTGTGCTCACTGTCTGTTTTGCCTTCCTCCAGGACTCCCAGAGGTCAGGGGTGGCAATAGTAGACCGTCTCCAGAGACAGATCATTGTGGCAGACTGCCAGGTGTACCTCGCCGTCCTCTCTTTCATCAAACAGGAACTCTCATGTGAGACCTCATCACTTCTACCTTGACCTACATGTAGGCTTATAGCTGACTGATGAACCATGTATTTGACTGATTGGCTGCACTGTGTTGTTACTGATTTATAATGCATGTCCAATAAGTTGTATTCTATAATGCACATTGGTATGTAGACCATGTCTCTCAGGACTCAGATGTCCTGGTTTATGTGTGTTATTTCTCATGGACCCCCTCTCCCAAACCCACCCAGCATACATCAGAGGAGGCTGGATCCTCCGCAAAGCCTGGAAGATGTACAACAAGTGTTATAGCGACATCAGCCAGCTGCAGGATTGCAGCAAGAGGAGGTCCTCCGACCAGCAAGGGTCTCCCTCTCCATCCACTGAACAGGCCAACCGCAACCACGCCACGCCCCCAACCCAGATGACCAATGGGGTGAGCCCGGAGGCCCTGGAGAGGCTCAAGGGCTCGGTCAGTTTTGGCTACGGCCTGTTCCACCTGTGCATCTCCATGGTACCGCCACACCTGCTGAAGATCGTCAACCTTCTGGGTTTCCCTGGCGACCGCCACCAGGGGCTGTCCGCCCTTACGTATGCCAGTGAAAGTAAGGACATGAAGGCCCCCCTAGCTACGTGAGTAGGAGTACCACTACTGACAACAGGGACATTGGGTGTCAAAATGCATTTTTTTTGTGTCTTGGTTATTTAGACTTTTTCTGACTGTGGTCACTGTTTGTTTCTGCCGACACATCCACAGCAGACGCCAGTACACATCAATAGTGTACTATGCAGGGAATTGGGTGCCATTTGGAAGGCAAATACAGCCTTTAACAGGCCTGAAACCCATTAGTCAGGCCAAGATGAAGGGCGGCAGGTAGCCTAGTGGTTAAGAGCGTTGGGCCAGTAACTCAAAAGTTGCTGCTTCAAATCTCTGAGTTGACTAGGTGAAACATCTGTCTGTGCCCTTGAGCAAGGCACTGAGCCGTAATTTGCTCTGGATAAGAGCGTCTGCAAAATGACTAAAATGTAAACTGCTGTAATAATCGTGAGGAGCTGACCCTAGCCCCTGGTTAAACTGATGCCTCCCATCAATGCCTTGGCAGAAAACAAAGATTATTTTAGGAGCAGGGGCTCCCGATTGGTGCATCGGCACTGCATCTCAGTGCTAGAGGTGTCACTACAGACCCTGGTTCGATTCTAGGCTGTATCACAACCGGTCGTGATTGGGAGTCCCATAGGGCGGCGCACAATTGGCCCAGCGTCATCCGGGTTAGGGTTTGGCCGGGGTAAGCAGTCATTGTAAATAAGAATTTGTTCTTATCTGACTTGCTTAGTTAAATCAAATTTAAATAATTGAGTACACATGTTCAACATTTTAAGACAAGATTAATTTAATTTTGCCTGAAGGAAAATATGACTTGGTCATTCAAGTGCTGTTGCTTTCACATCTAAGCTGCATGTCACGGTTGATTCTGCAGGTTTTTGACTGTTATCTGCCGACTTATCTGCTGAGTTTGGTTAGCAAGCTTTTCAACTTGAAATCAGTCGTATGTTTACCGACAGATGTGATATGACCTGGTTTCTTGACTGACCCTCTGAATGCTGATATTCACCAGTAAAACTCTCATGAACACCTTTACATGCACACCAATATCCAATTATTATGTTGGATACTCAAGTATTCTGTTTTTGAGTTGGAGCATATAAATATCATATCCCATTTACAATAACCCAAAAAGTTTATAGCGGTTATGAGAAACCCAGATAAGATGGCTGGGATATCCTGATCTTAGACGGGATACGTTTGTGTGTTTTCATCTGATTGTCAAACAAATCCCTTCAAAAAGTAGGCTACCTGCGCAGTTCAATAATTCCATAATCATTTATTTGCTGATACGCCGTACTGGACCGTATAGACTACTGACTACATTCACCCCTAATTTAGACAACATTCTACTTATAGTTTGAGCTGACATGCAGCTTCTCTTGTCATAACTTGTTACCTGAGAAGACTAAATAAAGTAGTGCTCACCAGAATTTATAGCATTTGATAGAAACAATGAATGCATTAGTACCATGTTAACTAGATTACTATGTTTATTTTCGGGTTTGGGTAGAACGTGCAGTAACTCCAACACAGTGGAAAGATTGGTCCTGTGCAAAATCTCCAAATGTCATCAGCTTGACTGGTTTTAAGGAAATTAATAGCTGAGAAAATGATGAAACATTTCTGATAAGACTTCAGTTTGTCTTGGTTGCATATGTTATGTGGTTGAAATACTATCTGCTTGTATAACATTAACACAATACATTTGCATTTTCTCAAGAGATGCTGAAAGTAATCAAATTTCTCCACTCCTGTTCCTAAGGTTCTTTTTTTAAACATTTGTATAATTTTACTCCAAGAAATGCATACTTCTGCAGGAGTTAATATTATATTACTCTACATGTGAGATGTTATAGGCCTACAGTCAGTGTCCATGTTTCGGGTACATTCCATTTAACCCATATGAACTTAATTGAGAAATATTCTGTTTATTCATGGGCACTTGTGAGCGGGATATCAAAGGTGCCTGGGATATGAGGTACTATCCAGAATACTGTGCGCATGTAAACGTGGTCAGTGTTGTCATGTTGGGCCAGTAACCGAAAGGTTGTTGGATCAAATCCCCAAGCTGAGGGGTTGGGTTAAATGCGTAAGACACATTTCAGTTGAAGGCATTCAGTTGTTCAACTAGGAATCGTCCTTTTCCTTTCCCAATAACGAGGATTTCTGTCCCCCTGTGGCAGGTTGGCCCTCTTGTGGTACTATACGGTAGTGCAGCCCTTTTTTGCCCTGGACGGCTCAGACACACAGGCCGGCCTGATGGAGGCTAAGGCTATCCTCCAGAGGAAGGAGCCTGTATACCCTAACTCCTCCCTCTTCTTGTTCTTCAAGGGCAGAGTGCAGCGCCTGGAGGTAATGACCTGGGTTATGTTCAGTAGAGGGAAAACATTTAAAAATGAGTTAAACGAGGTACAACCTGAACGCCTCTAAGTTATTTTTGTGCTATAGTGTACCCTGCCAAGAAATGAGTATAAATGACAACACAAGGTAAACTGTGTCTAGGACTGTGGATGTAGTGTGTTGGTCTTCTTCCCCCTCTCTCCTCTCCACTTCTAGTGCCAGATCAACAGTGCCTTGATGTCCTTCCAAAATGCATTGGAGCTGGCTACAGACCAGAGGGAGATCCAGCATGTGTGTTTGTATGAAATAGGTACACGCTTCTATCCCTCTTCACTTCAACATCATCTCTAACTAATGCTCTCCGTTGCCTTGTTGTTTCTGAGTGACAGTCCATTCTCTCTGCTCTTCTCAGGGTGGTGCAGTATGATCGAGCTGAGGTACAGTGACGCCTACAGGGCCTTTCAGCGTCTGGCAACTGAGTCACGCTGGTCCCAGTGCTACTACGCCTACCTAACTGGAGGTGAGAGGGCAAAGGTTAGAGGTCACTCAATTGGTGTTGAGGTTAGAACATCCTCTTGTTTTCATTCTTTTCAAAGGTAAAATAAGTACTGGGAATGCTAATTCAGCTGAATGAAAAGCTTCTGAGCCTATTAGCGATAATGGCATACATGCCCTGATAACGGTAATATGTTGGCGTTGAGGTACCCTGCAGATTCTAACCCCTGGGCCTTGTCTCTGTGGTCCACTATAGTGTCCCAGGGAGCATCAGGAGATCTGGAGGGGGCTGCCGCTGTCTTCAAGGATGTGCATACGCTTCTGAGACGGAAGAACAATCAGATAGAACAGTTCTCTATGAAGAGGGTGAATGTGGGACTGGCAACAGCACATTTCTATAGATCTATACTACTGTTCAAAAGTTTGGGGTCACTTAGAAATGTCCTTGTTTTTTTTTGCTCATTTTTTTGTCCATTTTAAAAGAACATCAAATTGATCAGAAATACAGTGTATAAATTGTTAATGTTGTAAATGACTGCTGTAGCTGGAAACAGCAGATTTTTTGATGGAATATCTACATAGGCGTACAGAGGCCCATTATCAGCAACCATCATTCCTGTGTTCCAATGTTGTGTCAGCTGATCCAAGTTTATCATTTTAAAAGGCTAATTGATCTTTAGAAAACACTTTTGCAATTATGTTATCACAGCTGAAAACTGTTGCGCTGATTTAAAGAAGCAATTACAACTGGCTTTCTGTAGACTAGTTGAGTATCTGGAGCATCAGCATTTGTGGGTTTGATTACAGGGTCAAAATGGCCAGAAGCAAAGAACCTTCTTCTGAAACTCGTCAGTCTATTCTTGTTCTGAGAAATGAAGGCTTTTCGTGTGAGAAATTGCCAAGAAACTGAAGATCTTGTACAACGTCCTTCACAGAACAGCGCAAACTGTCTCTAACCAGAATAGAAAGAGGAGTGGGAGGCCCCGGTGCACAACTGAGCAAGAGGACAAGTACATTAGTGTCTAGTTTGAGAAACAGACGCCTCACAAGTCCGCTACTGACAGCTTAATTAAATAATACCCGCAAAACCACAGCCTCAACGTCAACAGTGAAGAGGCGACCCCGGGATGCTGGCCTTCTAGGCAGAATTGCAAAGAAAAAGCCATATCTCAGACTGGGGGTTTTCTAATGATCAATTTTTAAAATGATAAACTTGGATTAGCTAACACAGGAGGGATGGTTGATGATAATGGGCCTCTGTAGATATTGCATAAAGAATCAGCCGTTTCCAGCTACAATAGTCATTTACAACATTATTCTGGTCAATTTTATGTTATTTTAATGGACAAAAAAGTGCTTTTCTTTAACAAACAAGGACATTTCTAAGTGACCCCAAACTTTTGAATGGTGGTGTATGTGAATTATTACTTCTAATGAGAATGAATCTTTTTCATTGTTGTACAGTTTCAATGTGATCTGAAGTCATTATATGGAGGAAAATTGGCAGTTGATTATGTGGTAGGCAGAATTTTGCATCTTGACTGAGATGGTAGTGTGTGTGCAGGCGGAGAGGCTAAGGAAACACTCCCCTTCCAGAGAGCTGTGTGTCCTGGCTGTGATCGAGGTACTTTACCTGTGGAAGGCTCTGCCGAACTGCTGCACCTCTAAGCTACAGATCATGAGCCAAGGTACACAGTGTGAGAACATACATCGACAAACTACACATGATCAAACTCTCAGTCCCAACTACCATGTTTGCAACACAAATCAATTATAGACTATTCTCTTTTGGTTGTGAAGGACCGCACACACACAGAACAATTTGTGTGAGTCGTTGTTGTGGTGCCATAAACGTGCATTCCTGTGAATGTGGAAGGAAACTCTGTGGGTCGTCTGTCTCCTTAGTTCTGCAGGAACTAGATGACGTCTCAATTGCCGGCCTGAAAAACCTGCTTCTTGGTGACATACACAGATGTCTCGGCAACATAAAAGACGCCATTGAGGTTCTGTCTCACCACCCCATTGATATGTATTGAAAACAAAGTACACACATCATATGTATCTGCAAATATTAGTGTAATGAGAATAGTGAATGTTTACTACTCTTCATTATGTTTCATTGAACATTGCAGTGCTTCCATCTGGCTGCTGGAGATGAGGTGGGTCGTCAGAACAACTCCTATGTGCAGCCCTACTCCTGCTACGAGTTGGGCTGTGTTTTACTGGACAGCCCTGAGGTGAGCTCAGTGTATACAGTGTGTTGCTATATTGTATTGTGCAATGTGTCAACCCGGAGGAGAGAAAGTATATGTTAAATACAGTATTTGATTGAGTATATCTGATTGTGGTTTTCTTCTCTGCTCAGTCTGAAGCGAAGGGCAGAGCTCTGATGTTTCAGGCCAAGGTACAGTAGAACTTTCTTCCACCTATAGTGTATTTTTGGAACTTGTAGTTGTCAGTTATAGTATCTGGAATGATTTGGGACTGGCATTCGTGATGTGCATTTGAAATGATTTACGTAGCCGCCGTGAGTAAGGCCGTTAAACAGGTCAGCATACACAAGGCTGCGGGGCCAGACGGGTTACCAGGACGTGTGCTCCGGGCATGTGCTGACCAACTGGCAGGTGTCTTCACTGACATGTTCAACATGTCCCTGATTGAGTCTGTAATACCAACATCTTTCAAGTAGAGCACCATAGTCCCTGTGCCCAAGAACACAAAGGCAACCTGCCTAAATGACTACAGACCCGTAGCACTCACGTCCGTAGCCATGAAGTGCTTTGAAAGTAATGGCTCACATCAACACCATTATCCCAGAAACCCTAGACCCACTCTGATTTGCATACTGCCCAAACCGATCCACAGATGATGCAATCTCTATTGCACTCCACACTGCCCTTTCCCATCTGGACAAAAGGAACACTTATGTGAGAATGCTATTCATTGACTACAGCTCATCGTTCAACACCATAGTACCCTCAAAGCTCATCACTAAGCTAAGTCTCCTGGGACTAAACACCTCTCTCTGCAACTGGATCCTGGACTTTCTGATGGGCAGCCCCCAGGTGGTGAGGGTAAGTAGCAACACATCTGCCACGCTGATCCTCAACACTGGAGCTCCACAAGGGTGCGTGCTCAGTCCCCTCCTCTACTCCCTGTTCACCCATGACTGCATGGCCAGGCACGACTCCAACACCATTAAGTTTGCAGACGACACAACAGTGATCACAGACAACGACGAGACAGCCTATGGGGAAGAGGTCAGAGACCTGGCCATGTGGTGCCAGAATAACAACCTATCCCTCAAAAGGTTCTACAGCTGCAACATCGAGGGCATCCTGACTGGTTGCATCAGTGCCTGGTACGGCAATTCCTCGGCCTCTGACCGCAAGGTACTACAGAGGGTAGTGCGTACGGCCCAGTACATCACTGAGGCTAAGCTGCCTGCCATCCAGGACCCCTACACCGGGCGGTGTCAGTGGAAGGCCCTAAAAATTGTCAAGGACCCCAGCCACTGACTGTTCTCTCTACTACCGCATGGCAAGCGGTACTGGAGTGCCAAGTCTAGGACAAAAAGGCTTCTCAACAGTTTTTACCCCCAAGCCGTAAGACTCCTGAACAGGTAATCAAATGGCTACCGGGACTATTTGCATTGTGCTCCCCCCCCCCAAACCCTCTTTTTACGCTGCTGCTACTCTCTGTTTATCATATTAGCATAGTCACTTTAACTATACACTCATGTACATACTACTTCAATTGGGCCGACCAACCAGTGCTCCCACACATTGGCTAACCGGGCTATTTGCATTCTGTCCCGCCACCCGTCAAACCCCTTTTACGCTACTGCTACTCTCTGGTCATCATATATGCATAGTCACTTTAACCATATCTACATGTACATACTAACCTCAATCAGCCTGATTAACCAGTGTCTATGTAGCCTCGCTACTGTATATAGCCTTTCTTTTTACTGTAGTTTTATTTTTTTACTTACCTATTGTTCACCTAATACCTTTTTTCACTATTGGTTAGAGCCTGTAAGTCAGCATTTCACTGTAAGGTGAACCTATTGTTTTCGGCGCACGGGACAAATAAACTTTGATTTGGAATATTTCCTTACCAGTATGTGCCCTTTTGAGGATGTTATATGTGATGTAGTAATCTGTGTTTGTTTCTACAGGATGACTTTTCTGGCTATGACTTTGAGAACAGGCTCCATGTACGCATCCACTCAGCTCTGGCTTCCATGAGGAAGGAGGTGGCCCCACCTTGACTACTGCCCCATTCCTCCACCATACATCCACCCTAGCTCTGTGTTGAGGGTAGAAGGATCTGGAAACAACTCCAGAAGCCATCTTGATCTTCACTGTGATGGTTCACTGCAATGTGTTTGTTTCAGTTGACTTATGTTTGTGTAATGAATGTGCCATCAAGTTTGTAGTGCGTAGTTTACAGTGAATCTCCTGGAGGGATAGTGCAGACTACTGGAGTGTAATCGTGTGTTTCAACCAGATCAAATATGTACAGTAGTTGCTGCTGGGAGGCAAATGTAACTCTTTTTACCAAGGAAAAATATATTGGGGGAAAATCTGTCAGTGAGACAGCAGGTAGTCTAATGGTTAAGAGTGTTGGGCCAGTAACTGAAAGGTTGCTGGTTCAAATCCCTGAGCCGACTAGGTGAAACATCTGTCGACATGCCCTTGAGCAAGGCATTAACCCAATTGCTCCTGTACGTCGCTTTGGATACGAGCGTCTGCTAAATGGCTAAAATGTGAATAGTACAATAATATCTTTCTCCCATAAGATATGAAAGGGTTCTGATTGAAAACGGTGTATGCCACTTCATTATAAAGCAGTGAACTTGTGCCATAGAAACCCTACTGTCTAGGTTTCTGCCAGATGACCTCAAGTGCTGTTGCTCTTACAGTAGTAAACTATCTGAATGCACAATCCCTGTGCTACTACTCATCACCTGGCCATTGTCACTGTAAATTGACCTTAGGTTATAGACATTAACATTAAAGATGGGTAATATAAGCAGAATTCCTCAAACATGTTACAACGTTGTTACTTTAAAAAAATGTTTTTACTGGTTTTAATAACAAGTCTATTGACATTGAAAGGGAAAACCCCTATTCATATCACTGTAAATATACTTTAATACTATGGATATGGTACGAGCTAAATTACATTGTCCTTTTGGCACTCACTTATGTGCCAAAACATTGTACATTGTCCTTCTACACTCTGCTGTACTTGTATTTGTTGGAGACTGGTTTTCCTTTGTTGCTGTGTTTTTGAATGTATAAGATCATGTGTTAAAAAAATACATCTCTTAAATCTATGGCCATTTTATTTCCATAATGTGTTTTAAGATGCATGTAGTCTCATTATTAATTTATTTGTTAGGGACAGTACATCTCAATTAACATTTCTGTAAATGGCAGATTTGGCCAGTTGGCTAGTTTTCATCTGTAGCTTAATTCTTTTGGTAGTTAGTGATTTTTTTTTGTTGTATATATTTTTTTAATCACTAACAAGCTTTAAAAGAATTGAAGCAATACATTTGAATTAGTTATGAAATAATGATTGACTGTGGTGTTCAGGCAGGCCTTCAGGTGCTTTACCATTGAAAGTTAAATCAACCCTTGCCAAAAGTGATAGAACTGTCCATATTATTTGATATAGAAATGGGTTACCTGCCAAGTTATCGTATCTGATATGCCTCGTTCAAAACAACTGGTAACTCATTAGCAGTTAAATGCCTCATCCGCGGAGAGTGTTGAATATTTCGACGGGATTCAAGGATTTGATTGAGGGAATGAGCAGGGCTGTGGTCAAGTCTCAACCAGAAACTATTCCTGCCTTCACAGCGGTCTTCCTCAGAGACGGTAGGCTATTCTGTGCTTGAATCCTAGTAGACCACAGTAGTCTGACGCATGTAAAACTTCAATACATTTGATTATTGACCTAATCACTTTGCATTGTTTCGCAGAGAAACCAAGCATGCCTATTGATGATCTTATGAAACAATGAGAGCCTTTTGTGGCCCTGAATTCTACGTGACTTTTTCTCATCAGCTGTCATGCTGCTTGTTGGTGGTGGTGTTGTTGTTTATCAAAACGAGTCAATTAGAATTATATCACAGTTGGATTTACAAACTGGCATGCAGGGTATGTGTCCCAAGCAAAATCAGTTCCTTTTAGTTTCCATCTTGTAAATCATAATCTGCTTTTAATGCTGCCCCTGGTGATGGATTACATGCGGGAGACACATTTTGGTTGAATGCATTCAGTTGTGCATCTGACTAGGTATCCCCTTTCCAGTCTACATGAACAAGAACAAGGCTGTAAAAACATGTACAGTTGTGGCCATAAATTGAGAATGACACAAATATTAATTTCCACAAAGTTTGCTGCTAAAGTGTCTTTAGATATTTGTCAGATATTACTAAGGAATACTGAAGTATAATTACAAACATTTCATAAGTGTCAAAGGCTTTTGAGAATCACATGAAGTTGATGCAGAGTCAATATTTGCAGTGTTTTTCAAGACCTCTGCAATCCACCCTGGCATGCTGTCAATTAACTTCTGGGCCACATCCTGACTGAAGGCAGCCTATTCTTGCATAATCAATGCTTGGAGTTTGTCAGAATTTGTGGGTTTTTGTTTGTCCACCCGCCTCTTGAGGATTGACCGCAAATTCTCTGGGATTAAGGTCTGGGGAGTTTCCTGGCCATGGACCCAAAATATCAATGTTTTGTTGCCCGAGCCACTTAGTTATCACTTTTGTCTTATGGCAAGGTGCTCCATCATGCTGGAAAAGGAATTGTTCGTCACCAAACTGTTCCTGGATGGTTGGGAGAAGTTGCTCTCAGAGGATGTGTTGATACCATTCTTTATTCATGGCTGTGTTCTTAGGCAAAATTGTGAGTGAGCCCACACCCTTGGCTGAGAAGCTGAGAAGCAACCCCACACATGAATGGTCTCAGCTTTACTGTTGGCGTGACACAGGACTGATGGTAGCGCTCACCTCGTCTTCTCCGGCCAAGTTTTTTCCCGGATGCCCCAAACAATCAGAAAGGGGATTCATCAGAGAAAATAACTTTACCCCAGTCCTCAGCAGTCCAATCCCTGTACCCTTTGCAGAATATCAGTCTGTCCCTGATGTTTTTCCTGGAGATAATTGGCTTCTTTGCTGCCCTTCTTGACACCAGGCCATCCTCCAAAAGTCTTCACCTCACTGTGTGTGCAGATGCACTCACACCTGCCTGCTGCCATTCCTAAGCAAGCTCTGTACTGGTGGTTCCCCAATCCCACAGCTGAATCAACTTCAGGAGACGGTCCTGTAGCTTGCTGGTCTTTCTTGGGTGCCTTGAAGCCTTCTTCACAACAATTGAACAGCTCTCCTTGAAGTTCTTGAGGATCTGATAAATGGCTGATTTAGGTGCAATCTTACTGGCAGCAATATCCTTACCTGTGAAGCCTTTTTTGTGCAAAGCAATGATGACAGCATGTGTTTGCTTGCAGGTAACCATGCCTGACAGAGGAAGAACAATGATTCCAAGCATCACCCTCCTTTTGAAGCTTCCAGTCTATTATTCAAACTCAATCAGCATGACAGAGTGATCTCCAGCCTTGTCAACACTCACACCTGTGTTAAAGAGAGAATCACTGACATGATGTTAGCTGGTCCTATTGTGGCAAGGCTGAAATGCAGTGGAAATGTTTTGGGGGGGATTCAGTTAATCTGCATGGCAAAGAGGGACTTTGCAATTAATTGCAATTCATCTGATCACTCTTCATAACATTCAGGAGTATATGCAAATTGCCATCATACAAACTGAGGCAGCAGACTTTGAAAATGTATATGTGTCATTCTCAACTTTTGGCCACGACTGTACAGCCACAGGTCACTGTCCAAGGTCCTGAAATGTTCCCCCACCCAAAGTGAATTCTGGAGTGGGAGCCAGGCAACCTGCTAATGGAACTAGATGTGAGGACGTCAGGGAGCCTTTCCCCTTCGTCCCTAGTGACCAGCCCTACAGCAGCCGAGATATCCAGGCTACGGACACAATGGCAGGGACATCTACTGACAGTGAACAGAAAGAGTGTGGCCTGCAGGTCTACCACCAGCATCACCCTGTCCCGAGGGCCCATCCCAGCAGACATTGCCCAGGGCCTGGCAGTGTACCGCTGTAAGATTGCCCCAGAGTTGTTCCCTCAGGACTCTCCTGCACTCGGGGCTTCCTCCAGCAACTCCTGTTCAAGCATCCGTTCCAGAGGTCGACCGACTATAATTTTTCTACACCGATACCGATTATTGGAGGGCCAAAAAAAGCCGATACAGGTTAAAAATGTATTTATTTGTAATAATGACTATTACAACGATACTGAATGAACACTTATTTTAACTTTAATATAATACATCACTAAAAATCAATTTAGCCTCAAATAAATAATGAAGCATATTCAATTTGGTTTAAATAATGCAAAAACAAAGTGTTGGAGAAGTAAGTAAAAGTGCAATATGTGCCATGTAAAAAGCGAACGTTTAAGTGCTCAGAACATGAGAACATACGAAAGCTGGTGGTGCCTTTTAACATGAGACTTCAATATTCCAAGGTAAGAGGTTTTAGGTTATAGTTCATATAGTATTTATAGGACTATTTCTCTATACCATTTGTATATCATATACCTTTTGACTATTGGATGTTCTTATAGGCACTATGGTATTGCCAGTGTAACAGTACTGGCAGTACTCTCCTCGCCCTTACCTGGGCTCGAACCAGGAACACATCGACAACAGCCACGCTCGAAGCATCGTTACCCATCACTCCACAAAAGCCGCGGCCCTTGCAGAGCAAGGGGAACAACTACTCCAAGTCTCAGAGCGAGTGACGTTTGAAACGCTATTAGCGCGTACACCGCTAACTAGCTAGCCATTTCACATCAGTTACACCATCCTAATCTCGGGAGTTGATAGGCTTGAAGTCATAAACAGCGCAAAGCTTGAAGAGCTGCTGGCAAAACGCACTAAAGTGCTATTTGAATGAATGCTTACGAGCCTGCTGCTGCCTACCACCGACCAGTCAGACTGTTCTATCAAATATCAAATCATAGACTTAATTATAACATAATAACACACAGAAATACGAGCCTTTGGTCATTAATATGGTCGAATCCGGAAATCATGATTTGTTAAATCATCCCCCGTTTGGCGAATTTGGCTGTCTTTGTTAGGAAGAAATAGTCTTCACACAGTTCGCAACGAGCCAGGCGGCCCAAACTGCTGCATATACCCTGACTCTGTTGCAAGAGAAGTAACACAATTTACCTAGTTATAAGACATTCATGTTAGCAGGCAATATTAACTAAATATGCAGGTTTAAAAATATATACCTGTGTACTCGATTTTAAGAAAGGCATTGATGTTTATGGTTAGATACACGTTGGAGCAACGACAGTCCTTTTTCAGAATGCACACCGCATTGATTATATGCAATGCAGGACACGCTAGATAAACTAGTAATATCATCAACCATGTGTAGTTAACTAGTGATTAGGATTGATTGATTGTTTTTTATAAGATAAATGTAATGCTAGCTAGCAACTTACTGCATTCGCGTAACAGCAGGCTCCTCGTGGAGTGCAATGAGAGGCAGGTGGTTAGAGCGTTGGACTAGGAAACTGTAAATTTGCAAGATTGAATCCCGGAACTGACAAGGTAAAAATCTGTCGTTCAGCCCCTGAACAAGGCAGTTAATCCACTGTTCCTAGGCCGTCATTGAAAATAAGAATGTGTTCTTAACTGACTTGCCTAGTTAAATAAAGGTGTAAAAAAACAACAACAATTGGCCAAATTGCTGTCCAAAAAGACCGATTTCTGATTGTTATGAAAACTTGAAATCGGCCATTCCGATTAATCAGTTGACTTCTAATCCGTTCGGCCCTCTTCCATGCTGGCTTGTCCCCCCCCCCCCCTACTGTTGCAACTGTGGAGACACAATCCTCCAATCTGATTTGTCCTTCCGTGGTCACAGTGCAGACCGAATTGGCCAATATGCTATCTCCCTACTGCAGTGACTGACGACATCATGGTTGCCTTCCTGTTGTGTCACTAGAGGAGACAAGCATCCCCAGTGTGCAGCTCCAACCGCTCGCTACTGCCTTAACAGCGGAAACTCAGTCCCAGTCTGCTCCACCATGCCAACCCACCTTCATGCCCGCAGGAGACATCAGAACCTCCTTCCTAGTCTACCTAGTCTACCTGCTCCAGAGCTGGCCAACACCCTCAGTCTGGTGTGCCAACTGTGCCTGGGACCAGAGGGAAAGAGCCTCCCTTTCCTGTCTGTCGCTAAGACCTCAGCCGATATTCCCAGGGCCCCAAGTCTTGTAGCTGCCAGCCCGGCTCCTGCTCAGAATGCGGCTTCTGCTGCTGTTTCAGAGATGCCAAGGACCCCATGTTTTGTGACCAACCTCCCTGGAGTGACATATCTCCAGATCAACGAGTTATGTAGCAGCTAGAGCTCAGGTGCTAGCCCAGGAGCCACTGATGGCCCCCAGCTATGTTGCTAATACCGCTGGAGTCTAGGAGTCACCGAGCAGGAGCCTTATTAAGGGCCCCTGTTTGGTGTGCCGTCCCTTCTCTCTGTATCCCCAGTGAGCGCCTGGGATTGGCCACAGTACCCACTCCCCAGGGTAATGGCAGCCTGCTGCTGCAGAGACACAGGACATGGCTCTGCCCAACCATGGACTGCAGACTAACTTCATGCCCCAGTGTTTTCACAGGCCCAGTGAGACATTTCAGTGCGTTCATTTAATGTTCTAATCATTGCACTGTCAGTAGATTTGAGTTGTAAAGCATATTGTAAAAGAAAATCTGAGCTATACATTTTTTGGGGTTCGTAGCTGTACACGTGATTCATCTATAGGTTTTACCTTAATATTTCAGACATGATATACTGGGGGATATTTGTAAGACTTCCATCATGTCTTATGTTTTCTCTCTTTACCTGTCTATCTCTTCAGGCATGTGTAGCAGCCTCAGTGGGACCAGCAGCCACTGGCACCTCTTCCACCTGACTGGGTCCGAGGCCCAGGGCAGGATGGGTGGCATGATCTGCCCCTACCAGAGCTCCCTGACCATGATGCACTATAACTCCCTGGAGCAGAACATCCCCATGTACTAGGACTGTGGCCAGTACTCTAGCATCTGATGCCACCCCACTCCTTGTCGTCCCACGGCAGCCTGCAAACCGACCACATGGCTGAGCCCCATTGCCCCGCTCACAAACTGGGAACCTCATCCCCAATCGTGCTATTCTGACCCCGTCTTCCACTTCCCCCAGCAGTACCGCCTGGGGGAAATCCCCTTCCAGGTGAGGCAGCAGACTCAGGGGCTGCAGCAGGGCCACAGCTCCCTGCTCTCATGTGGGCACCAGGAGGAACTCAAAGGGTGGGCTCCTCATGCTGGGTCCCTGTCACCAACGTGGGACAGAACCAGGGAGGGTTACAGCAGAAGGACAGCATCCACAGATGTGAATCGCTTCACAACAAAGGATCAGACACACACTCCAACAACAATCAAGATAGATAAATGTGTTGCCGCTATGAAATGTATGGTTATTTTTTGTTTATATATTGATGAATTTCATCCATGACTACCATGTATGTAGGAACATAAACTTATGGTATTAGAAGTGGTTGAAGAAGCTGTGTTATGATGCTGTTATATATGGACTCTTTTTTTCTTTCTTGCCACAGGCTGTTAGGAACTACAATCCCCAGAGCAACCAATCCTGTTTTTACATGAGAAGGACCTACTTTTTGTAGTTGCCATTTTCTCCTTTGCATTCTTTTAAGATGGTAATACTCAATAAAGATGTTTAATTCCTGCATTGCATGAATTATCTGTATATCTGTTATCTGCCTCAATTTTGATATTGTACAATCACGCAATCAATTACTACAAAAATATAGAATTTAAGGTAATTGCAGCTATATAAATGCTGTAGATGGAGGGTAAACTTCCACATTGATACAAAAGACTGATAATGTGAAGCTTCAGTATTGGGGAATGCACACAGTGTTGTCCACTCAATCTACGATTAGAACCATTGGAACACTCACAAAATGAGTCATAGAATGTCACATCCACATTGCTTAGTAACAGATTCCATGGGTGTCAATGTGGGTTTAATAAACAAAACAATCACCATTACCTTTCAAATCTGTCTTACTTGAGAACAGAGCCTGAAGTGACTGAGCCGAAGGCAATTTGAACCTTTTAACATCTGCTCAGTTACTTGTCCGAACTCAAAATGACCTGTTTGCCAGGCTGTTGTGATGCAGATCCATATTTTGCATGGGGTAAGCAATGCATTTTAAAAAGCTAGATTAGCCTACAAGTAGCTATTTGTTTGTTTTCCTGCTATTGAAGTGCAACACATTTTTTTATCCACATCTGATGAGAATAAGTTAGAACATATGTATTTAGAGAAAAGCACAACGATACAGTAACGTTAGACTAGAAAGTGATAGCTACACTAACATTTGATTTTGGCTATGTAGTGGTGGATGAGCCAAGTAATGGAATCTCAACCATATGGCCCATGCCTGTCGGTTGCCACCACCAACAACAAACAACTCTGTCAACATCAGTGCCCATTGCCAGTCCAATGAAGGGGGATTTCAACTCCACAGTCGGACCTGCATCCCCCACTGAGCCAACGTACAGTCCCCCCAATCTAACTGGGACAACAGCTGGTTCAGAACCACAGGTGAAGGTCAAATCTCCCCCAAACAGAATGTCAGAGAAAATGAAGAACATTCTGATCCGCCAAAGATCAGAGAATTCTGAGCTCACAATTCTGCCCAGCAACAGGCAGAGTGCCCTGGTTCGCCTGGCGGGTCAGTTAGAACCAGGAGATATCCCTTCTTCTGTACCCGTCCGTTTCAATGCCATCCCTGGGTATGGATCACAACCTGTGACACAAGTAGTTTCACATCTAGCTGCTGCTCCTCCTACTACTCCGGGGGCACTCATCAAGGCCTCCAGTCCTCCCCCAATGGCTGCGTCCCTACCTCCAATCCCTGAGAGTGTGTCGGGCTGCACCAGCCACTGTACCATCAAGATAAAGCTGGACAACCCCAGTGCAGGGATAGTGGTGCTGCAGAAGGTCAGCCAGCCCGTCCAATTCTCCAGCCCCCCCTTTGCAGGCCACAGATCAGACGTGGTAGGGATGTTACCCTTCAGCCATCCACCTGGGGTCAAGGTCACAGTGGTCAACCCTGTCCCTGTGGGAATGGTACAGCAAAGATGCAGCAAGGTATTCAAAAGGGAAACAGTCAACTTGGTGAAAAACATATTGTATATTCATTCTATGTTAGCAGACTGGATGTTTTACAAGTATTGCCAGCTAGGGTCCATACAGTGTTACCAGCATGAACATAATCTATTCTGCTATGCCTTTACTACACACACGAACTATATACACTGAGTACACAAAACTTTAACAACACCTGGTCTTTCCATTACATAGACTGACCAGGTGAATCCAAGTGAAAGCTATAATCTCTCACTTGTAAAATCCAAGATTTTTTAAGCCTTGAGACAATTGAGACATGGATAGTGTATGTGTGCCATTCAGAGGGTGAATGGGCAGGACAATAGATTTAAGTGCCTTTGAACAGGGTATGGTAGTAGGTGCCAGGCACACTGGTTTGTTTCAAGAACTGCAATGCCACTCTGATGTTCACCCTCAACAGTGTCCTGTGTGTATCAAGAATGGTCCGCCACCCAAAGGACATCCAGCCAACTTGACACAACTGTGGGAAGCATTGGAGTCAACATGGGCCAGCATACCTTTGGAACATTTGACACCTTGTAGTCCATGTCCTGACAAATTGAGGCTTTTATGAGGGCATAAAGGGAGGGGGTGATTCAGTATTCCAGTGGAGCCAATTACAGTGTGCTTGTGGTGGCCAGGCCTCAGGTCCACGTGCCTGTATTTATGGGGCCACAGTGTCCTCCTCCTGGGGTTGTGATGGTAAGGGCCCCTATGGAGTATGCCTGGCCAACTGTGAACCCCAACCATTGCTACCTATGTTGCAGAGGTACTCCACCTTAACTTGTTATTTTTAAAAACTATATACCCCTCTGTTGTGGCACCACTAAGAATACTTCATGAAAGCAAATAATTAATTTTAGTAGCCTCCTCCACTGCAGCTACCCTGGGAAAAATGCCCCTCCCCTTTTTGACTACCAGTATATTGTCTGTTAACTGCTTTGTAAATTTGGTGTCATACAGTAATTCACTGTTTTAATGAGATGGATTGATGTTTTGGATAAACAAGGATCTGCATTCAGTAATTACCCTTGGTCTGTTTTCACAGGCAGACAGCTAAACTTTACTTGACCCTTTGGTGGATCTTCAATTGCAAATAAAACCACTCCTTGCAAACATACAGCTGCTGCTTTTTTTTGCTGTGCCTTACAACTTAGGCATCAACTGACACTGTAAATCTTCAAATAAATAACTACTATTACTCGCTAAGAGGTCAGAGAACATTTTGGGATGAATAAATCAATAAATCCAGAGGGGTTTATAGATTTAGATAGAGGGTGAAAATATTTCCAAAACAACAGGGTGTGTTATAAATGTGTTTGAATCTCATTTAATATCAATCACAATGCTGATAAAGCCAATGGAAACCGATAACCTAACACATCTGTCAGATATCGATGTTTTATCTACTGTATGTCAAATCAAGCATTATTATGACGTAGCCCACGCACTGTATGTAACCCCCCCAATTATGACACCGAGGTTAACTTTTACGCGCAAACGGACTGTATATAACCAACAACAAAATACGGCATGTTTGCCATGTTTTGAGAACCGTCCTGTAAACACAGTGATGAGGTAAGTGTGAAACGAGTAATTTATAAGTCTATAATATGACCTACGCTAGTCTAAATGCATCTAGGCTGTGTTCGGAATGGAATCAAACGTGAAATATTTAGCTGTCCGCTCTTCTCTTCATCTCACCATAATAGAGATTAGCAATAGCAGGTGCATCACGATTGCATTGACTTTCACACAAGTGTCCCTGGTTGCGAAAATGAACCACCCGCCGACGCTTATCCTACCTTGGGGGTTGAAGAGCTGGCTAGTTGCCGTCAGTCGCGCGGTTCTACTGGAGGAGCCTCCAAATGTCATGGCGTTCATAGCGTCTTACAGCGGCCAGCTTCTGCAATTGAAGAAAGGTGCAGTGCTTATAGAAAAATTAATTGACACTTCATTAACACATTCCCCAAACAATGTTTAGTATATTCATATGAACTCTAAGCTACATAAACATTTATCTGTGCAGTTGAATTACATGTTATGGTTTATTGTGCAGAACATCCTAATCTTGATATTCAAGAGCTCTCATACATCTTCAGAGATTTAAGGGGTAAGTCCTTCCTTGTTCCACAAGTCCAAAATACCTAAATGTATACCCTACACTTTCCATAATATATTTCCACTGAAAAGATGCAATAGATTGGTCATGTAATGAGATGTGTTTTCTAACTCCCATCTCTGGTGGGTCTGGGGTTGTGTTTGGAAGGAGGTCACACTAAGGACTACCAGGGAACCATCTCCTTCACTGGTCTGGCAGAATCTGTTTTGAGTGAATGCTCTCACAAAATACCTGAGGAACGAGACAACGCAGCACCAGGTCTGTCTGCATCTGATACATCATCAAGCCATGTACACTGTGAGGAGCCTGGCCACCAGGCCATGGAGGATAATGCGGTCAGCAGTTCAGTGGTCCAGTGTGCCGTGTACCAGAAAGATCCTTCAGTCTGCGGCGTGGTCGACGTTGAGAACACTGTGCTGATCCCCAGGGCTCCGTCCGAGCATGTGATTATAGTTCACTCTGAGTGTCTCCCTGAGACGCTCATCTTCCACAGCAAAGCCTTGCCTTCATCCAACGGATCCCACACAACATGTGACCTGTCCCCTGCGCCTAGTCCTGTCCCTGGTGATAAGGAATGGGAGGAACCAGAGGGAGTGTCTAGTGTGGTCATGTTTTATAAGGTTCCCTTGTTTGAGGACCTGCCTCACCCACCGTCCATGGGGGAACTCCCCTCTGTTGCTGTTGTGGAGACTGTGACTGATGAGGATATATCCTCAAGCAGTGACACATTTCCCTCGCAGGAGAAAATGTCTGGCACTCAATCTGTTCAGGTCTTTTTCTCAGCAGCCCCTGAGGTAGAATCATCTGGTCAGATGAGAAATTCAACAAGCAGCTTTGAGGATCTGTCTGTGGACAAAATATCTGATATGATCATACCCCAGAAGGCCTCTTCCTATAAAGAGCTGCCTCAGTCAACATCACCTATAAAGCAAACTTCAGTTGTTTCCCCTGAATGTTCGGGGAGTGATATTACTGCAAAAGCTCCATCTGAAACAGAACTAGTTGATGCAGCACAGAGCGCGCCCTCAGTCAGGATACCCAGTAGAGAGGAGAGTGTGGGGAGAACAGCAGAGACAGCAGAGAGATACACATCTCCCAGAGTATCACCAAGAGCGTCTCCACAAACTTCTCTGGTATCAGGTACAACTGTCATCCATACTCTGAAGAATGAGTGACTAATAAGCTACTAATAAGAAATGTTTTAGGTAAAAATTGGCAAAACTTCTAAGGTGAAATGTATACAGTATGTGCCAAAATTTGTATCTGCATCCACAGCTCATGTTGGTGAATCCAGTCTGCCTAGGATTCCCTCTGCACCATCAATGGACAGACACCCAGTTTCTCAAAGAGTTTCACCACAATCCAGTCAGTCCAGGATTCCCTCTGCACCATCAATGGAGGAGCTACTGGTGTGTCCATCTGCTTCTGTTGGTAGAAATTCACCAGCAGTTCCAAGATCTTCAAGAAGTAGTTTGTCAGAAAGAGCTCCTTCTGAAACAGCAGTAGGGAGAACAGCAGAGACACGAGAAAAACACACATCTCCCAGAGTACCTCCACAAGCATCTTCTGCGGTGATTGATGATCAGGTGACTAATCCGGAGACATCGGAAAGATTACTGACAACCTCAACTCTGCATTCAGAAGATTTCAAATGTGGTGAGATGATGTACTTTAATCAACTCATACACTGATTGATTTGATGGGGGTCTATGTTGATATTATAGTGTGTTTATAGATATTGGAATGAACCATGGCTTAAGCCTTACATTTTATATTATTGTTATAAGAATGCATTTCCTTTCACAACTTGGCCCATGGAGTCACACAAACTGATGAGAGCCCAGCGTCACATGGAACTACACAAACTGAACTTTCAGCATGGCATAGAACTACACAAACGGAGAAGAGACCAGCAACCCACAGAACTACACAAACGGAAGTTTCAGCATTCAATGGAACTGCACAAATTGATGAAAGACTAGCATTGCATGGAACTACACAAACTGAAGAGGGACCAGCGTCCTCCCGAACATTACCCTCCGCCTCTCCTCTGCCTGGTAATTTTGGATATGGAAAATGACTCAGCTCGTTAATCTATTCTATTCTTTGTATTATAATCTGATATTATCAAATCCCATTTATCTGTTGGGATACATATACATATAAAAAACATGAGCTGGCGCACACCCAGAGGAAATAATCTTATGTGGAGGTGCTGACTAATGGCGAACATAACACGTTTTAGGATTCTGATGCTCCGTGGCAGCACCGCCTGGTAATGAGAAAAACATAACACATTTGAGGAATTATACACAGAAAAACTAGACTCATGTATATGTACCACACAATATATATATTTTAAAGAGTTGCACATTCCATATATAAACTCCCAGTAAATGATTGGGTAAATCACCAATGTTTCAGCATTACTGAAGAAGGCACTTTGATGCCGAAACGTTGCCAATTTACCCAATAAATTACTGGGAGTTTATATGTGGAGTGTGCCACTTCATTTTTATAGATTATGTGGTACATATACATGCGTCTAGTTTTTCTATGTATGATTCCTAAAATGTATTATGTTTTCTCACTACAAGGCGGTGCTGCCATGGAACATCAGAATCCTAAAACGTGTTGTTTTTCTCATTACCAGGCGGTGCTGCAACGGAGCATCAGAATCCAGCAGAAGAACTGGGATTGGGACCTTCACCTGCTGAGGATGTTACTGAAGTAGCAGAGTGGGTCAAACCAGACAACATAGAGACCAGCAAATCATCCGACTTGGTCAGTCCTCAACATGTAGAGAATGCACCAATACCAGAATTGGTCAGTCCTCAACATGTAGAGAATGCACCAACATCAAGATTGGCTTTTCCACCACATGAAGAGGCATTAACATTTGAAAATCCTCAAGAGAGTGTTGAAACAGAAGAGAATGTCGAAACATCAAATGTGGAGGTAACTTCCAAACCCCAGCCTGAATACACGACCAATGCTCCACCCTGTCCTGGGCCAGAGACACCACAGATGATCCAGGAAGAATCAGCCACCCAGACACCAGAGGAGGAGTCTGTCCAGGAGGAACTAACCACCCAGACACCAGAGGAGGAGTCTGTCCAGGAGGAAATAACCACCCAGACACCAGAGGAGGAGTCTGTCCAGGAGGAACAAACCACCCAGACACCAGAGGAGGAGTCTGTCCAGGAGGAACTAACCACCCAGACACCAGAGGAGGAGTCTGTCCAGGAGGAACTAACCACCCAGACACCAGAGGAGGAGTCTGTCCAGGAGGAACTAACCACCAAGACACCAGAGGAGTCTTTCCCAAGAGTCCCCACACTTCAGTTCCTCTTGCCAGTTCATACTGCAGAGGGCTGTCAGCAGAACCGAACCAAACCTGCTAACCTGATCAAGATGGCTGTCACTGAGAGGAACCACCTGATCAAGAGACTTGCCAAGTCAGACCCACTGAAGAACAGATTGGGTAAGGCCCGCAGTTCACATTGCAAGGAACAGTACTTTGTGTTTGGTGAGGGCATGGTAAACTATGTTGAGGTGATACATTAATAGCCTCTGCATGTTGTCTATTTCAGATGGGTCTAAGTCTGCTACCGGAGTGAGAGAAGTGTCCTACGCCACCAAGTTGATGAAGCAAAGGTCCCAGACAGCCCCACAGCCCAACCTCAAACGAATGTTGAGCCTAACAGGTTATTATATATCTGATAAGATAAAAGATTACTGGCCCTTGTCGTGTCTTGGGTTTGCCGGATTAAGTGATATGACATGCTATTCTATAAAATCCTTTCTCCGTAATTAATATTACCTGATTGAGCTAATCATGTAAATGTAATTAACTAGAGAGTCGGGGCACCAAAAAATAATATTTATAGACCTGTTATCTTCTGAATACACTCTTAAAGACCTAGTAATATTTTACATCAATAGCAGTCAATATTAATCGTCACCTTAATTCACTCATCTGAATGTTGTAAATTCTTGGTTATCTTCACGAACCCTGGCTAACAAGTTGAATCAGCAATGCAAAATTGGGTTTAATTATTTATTTACTAAATACCGAACTAATCACACAGAATTACATATACACAGAATGAATTATAACTTGATTACAAATGACGTCATAAAGGAAAATGTCCCTAGCGGACGGAACAGATATGACAGCTGGTTACACAAAAGAAAAGGGGTTGGGTTTGAGTGAAAGAGCGGGAAGACTGAGGGACAAAGGAAGAAGCTGTGCTATCGTAAATACAGTATCGTATGCATTCTAAATTACAGCCCGTTTGGAAAAGGAAAATGCAATAAATATTTACTCTGAGCTGCACTTCGGTAGGTTGGTGGTAGATGGAAGGCCATGTTGCCTAACCGATTCCTTTGAAGAATGTCTCTGGTGGTCAGTTGAATACGTTGTAGTAATGTTGTTGTGTGGTAGACGGGATACTCTGTCTGTTCTTTCCTAGCCCGTGTTTGCAGCTGCTGTTGCTAAGTCAACGGCTAGGAGCTATCACTTCTGTAGTGAATAAAAGTTTCAAATTCATACCATTCGCAAACCAAAGCTCACGCTGAGGTTGGCTTAGTTCTGTAGTTGACATGTTAGTCCTTTTAACGCAGAGGCTGCAGACCTCACGTACTTGGAACAGGGAGGTTACATTTTCGTCAAGGCTTTATATAGTGGAGCGAGAAGGGTGTGTCTGAAAAGTTTTATAACCCATGTCTCTTCACAGGGGCGGGCCACTGATTTGGAAGCTAAAATTACATTTCATTTCTCCACCAATCATTTTATATTCATTTTATAGTCTACACATCCGATAACTCAGATGTGTAGACTTTCCACTGTAGAGTGTATGTCATCCTATCATTGAGGAGAATGTCTCAGATGACAACCGAACTGACATCATATTCATTAAGTACCACCGCATATTGGTCGGATTACCAGAATATAGTTCATTTCCCCCACCTTCTGATGTTCCCAGAATCTCTATGTTAACCAAGGGGTTTTCAAATTCCACATCAGTAGGGTAGAGAGAGGAAAAAGGAGGGAAGAGGTATTTATGACTGTCATAAATCTATCCCCAGGCCAATGTCATGACACCTTAAAAACTCACTGTATGATATTTCCTAGTATCATTGATATTTTATTATTGACACCTCTGAAACATGTATTTTCTATCCAACTCAATTTAGAACATTGCTATGGGCACACCCAAAACAACAGAAGTGATGGACTTGACTTCTGCTTTGCTTCCCTACTGCAGCGTGCTGGTCGCAAATTGACTGATTTCCTTATATGAACTGTAATTCGGTAAAGTCTTTGAAATTGTTGCATGTTGAGTTTATATTTCTGTTCAGTGTAAATACTGTTTTAGGGATGTAGGCTAAATATGTACCTGTCAAAGTGCAAGAAAAAAAAGTGAACAGTTATGATCACAACAAATTGGATGCAGTCTATCACAGTGCAATCCGTTTTGTCACCAAAGCCCCATATACTACCCACCATTGCGACCTGTACGCTCTCGTTGGCTGGCCCTCGCTTCATACTCGTCGCCAAACCCACTGGCTCCATGTCATCTACAAGACCCTGCTAGGTAAAGTCCCCCCTTATCTCAGCTCGCTGGTCACCATAGCATCTCCCACCTGTAGCACACGCTCCAGCAGGTATATCTCTCTGGTCACCCCCAAAACCAATTCTTTCTTTGGCCGCCTCTCCTTCCAGTTCTCTGCTGCCAGTGACTGGAACGAACTGCAAAAATCTCTGAAACTGGAAACACTTATCTCCCTCACTAGCTTTAAGCACCAACTGTCAGAGCATCTTACAGATTACTGCACCTGTACATAGCCCACCTATAATTTAGCCCAAACAACTACCTCTTTCCCAACTGTATTTAATTTATTTATTTATTTATTTTGCTCCTTAGCACCCCATTATTTTTATGTCTACTTTGCACATTCTTCCATTGCAAAACTACCATTCCAGTGTTTTACTTGCTATATTGTATTTACTTTGCCACCATGGCCTTTTTTGCCTTTACCTCCCTTCTCACCTCATTTGCTCACATTGTATATAGACTTGTTTATACTGTATTATTGACTGTATGTTTGTTTTACTCCATGTGTAACTCTGTGTCGTTGTATCTGTCGAACTGCTTTGCTTTATCTTGGCCAGGTCGCAATTGTAAATGAGAACTTGTTCTCAACTTGCCTACCTGGTTAAATAAAGGTGAAATAAAAATAAAATAAAAATGATTGGCAGATCCAGCCTGTACTCTGTGGTCCCTTGGCAGCAAAGCTCCACTATTTATAATTAGGCCTAGGTCTACGGTTTTAGAGAAGAAAATTATCATAGCCTATCTGTGCTACAACAACACAGTGCAATGAGGAATTTATTATTGTTATCAAGTGCGTACACAATTGTTGTCCATAGGCTGTAAACTGCAGTGATGTAGGCTAATTTTGAATAACCTCCCAAATGGTAAAATGTGTTTTATATTGGATAAAATCCACTGCTTTTATTTTTTTGGGAAATGTCTTCTTTTGTTTTGCTTTCAATCTTCAATAGATCTTACACAACGAAATGTACACTTTGACAATCATAAATCAAAAACAATGAAATGTACATTTTTTTTAAAAGCTGTGGATTTTTGTGCATCCTCTGGTGATTCAGAATATATAATTTTCATAATCATGGCACGCTTTGTCTAACCCTAACCCTATAGGAAAATATGGACTTCTCCTTTCCAACCCCCCACGCGTTCTTAATGCTGTTGCCTATTTTACGTACAGAGGTAAAGTTGGTATTATATTTACACATTTGGACATTCAACAGATATTCAACAGACATTCATTCGACATTTGCCAAAAGCCATTTCAAAATGTAAAAATCCATAACTAATTCACTGTTTGTCACAGAATCATCAAACTAGTTATGTTTATTCTATAAATCCCAGTTCTATAAATCCCAGTTTTGATTTGATAGAAATACATCAAAACTATAAAATGCCATTTAAAGCTATATAAAGCAATAACACTTTCACTGATTATTACATAATCATCAAACTAGCTATAAATGTCTAGTATAGTTTTACAATCTTTGCTTTGAGTAGAAATTCCAGTTTTGATCTGGTAGAAATACATAAAATCTCCAATATTGCATTTAAAGATGAAGAAATCAATAATTAATTTAGTGATTATCACAGAAAAAAAGTGAAAATACGCATTTATTTGCAACAACTTTAAAGAAATTGTAAATTCAAGTGCAATTTGTTCTATATGAAGTTAGACAATGTTCACATAAAGTTGTACAATGTTTACAATCTTACATTTTTATGCCAAATCAAGGTTAGATATCACAAACAACTCCTTTTGAACAGTGCCTGTCTGTTATACGTTTGATCAATGGGTATAATGGTAAAACTGATCCCCAAGGTCCTCATAGGCTCAGTTGGATATATCGAGTTGAAGGTAAAGAAAACAAGATGAAACTAGGACAGTAAAACACTGGCCGAATTCTTTCATCCACACATACACATAAAACATGTATTTGGAAGTATAAATACCCTTCTAAGACCACTGTCTTTGGATGTTTTAAAAGGTTCGCAAATAATTCTTTCTGCAAGGAATGTGAATTGAAAGGGATATGATAATACCTATGTTGGTGATGTAGTTTATCCACTGGTATAGTGTGGTAGTTGCACACCTCCCTGCTGAATTATGTAGTGCTGATTTGGGCCACAATTTTTTTTTTTTCATGATCTTTTGTGAAAAACCAAATTTGAACTTAGGCTTTGTGCAAGCAGTTTAAGAGAGAAAGAGAGCAAATAGCAAAGGGACAGCCTGGGTGAAGTCCTAGTTTTTAATGGTTAGTGCCAGTAGATTGCAGAGGGGTTCACATACAGTTCAGAGGTAAATCATAAGGTATACATTCAGCCCAGAAACAAAACATGTACCGTCCACTTCTTATATTAGTGCTCTTTTTTGATATCCACGCTCTGGTATCTTTCATTACCCATGCTAATATATATACAGTATATACGTACACTACCATTCAAACGTTTGGGGTCACTTAGAAATGTTATTTTTTGTCCATTTAAAATAACATCAAATTGACCAGAAATACATTGTAGACATTGTTACTGTTGTAAATGACAATTGTAGCTGGAAACGGCAGATTTATTGATGGAATATCTACATAGACGTACAGAGGCCCATTATCAGCAACCATCACTCCTGTGTTCCAATGGCATGTTGTGTTAGCTAATCCAAGTTTATCATTTTAAAAGGCTAATTGATCATTAGAAAACCCTTTTGCAAGTATGTTAGCACTGCTGAAAACTGTTGTTCTGATTAAAGAAGCAATAAAACTGTCCTTCTTTAGACTAGTTGAGTATCTGGAGCATCATCATTTGTGGGTTTGATTACAGGCTCAAAATGGCCAGAGACAAATAACTTTTTTTCTGAAACTCATCAGTCTAATCTTGTTCTGACAAAATTAAGAATATTCCATGGGAGAAATTGCCAAGAAACTGAAGATCTCGTACAACGCTATGTACAACTACCTTCACAGAACAGTGCAAACGGGCTCTAACCAGAATAGAAAGAGGTGTGGGAGGCCAACAAGTGCTCAGCATATGTGGGAACTCCTTCAAGACTGTTGAAAAGCATTCCTTATGAAGCTAGAGAGAATGCCAAGAGCGTGCAAAGTTGTCATTTGAAGAATAGAAAAATATGCAATATATTTAGATTTGTTCATCACTTTTTTGGTTACTACACGATTCCAGATGTATTATTTCATAGTGTTGATGTCTTCACGATTATTTTACAATGTAGAACATAGTAAAAATAAAGAAAAACCCTTGAATGAGTAGGTGTGTTCAAACTTGACTGGTACTGTGTATATATACATCTCACAAAAGTAGTGCACTGGGCCATTAATAGTCCTGTATTAGCGGAACATTGTAGCCATCTGCAGCGCCCCCCCCCCCCCCTACGCTCTAGCACACAAGACGAAAGCCAGAGGGAATTTAGGAATGCACCTAGTATATAAAATATGTTCTTTTGATTGTTCTATCATACACTCTCGTCAACTCACAAGTGGACCGACACAGGAACATTCAGGCCAGACCGCGCAGACTGTCCGTAAATTAGACACTCCCGACACTCAGCAAATCAAAATCCCCAACTATCTCCTTGTGGAACGTTCATCCGGAACCTCAGACACAGCTTCTTCCCAAGAGAGAAAGCCAGCAGATCAAGATAGTTGTGTGGTCAGCAGGGGACGCTGTACTGGTTTCCTGTCCTTCTCTGTGCCAATTGACAGTTTCTGCGGAGCAGAGTGTGGCTGTCGACCGCAGTTCCTGCAGATCACAACCGACGATGGAGACGTAGTCTATTCCCCTGCGTTCATACAGGCTATCAACCCATGCAGACCTGGTGCAGATGAGGTCGCGGAGAGGACAGACACACGCCCGACAACTTCACCTGCCCACATGGAATGGTCTTTTAAAATCAGCATAAAAGGTAAAGAAGTGTAATGCTATGCTGTCCTCGTGCAAAAGAAGATCTACGTGAATACTATTTTGTTGAGTGCATTGATTACAGTATTATTGTCGTCATGGTAACTTTATTTATATATTTTCTTCCAACACAGGACAGAGTGTGGGGGATGATGAAGTTAACCAAGAAAAGTGATAGATCAAATTTCTGTTTTTCCATCCACATTGAACTCTTGTAATAAATGCAATTCATCTGAAGACTTAACTTTTCTGTTTGTTTTTCAATTAATTGGGTGTATTTATTTGTAAACAGTAACATGACAACTTAAATGTGCATAAATTAAACATTTCCAGATTTGTTTCCCCTCTATTCAGTTGTGAAAATAACACTTTTCTCAAGTAGGCTTTTTTATGCTTTACATTTGCAAGTTTGACTGTAAAATACTAAATAATTTTGTTATAAACCTAAATCTAGGTTTAGATCATTTGTCAAAAAACAAAGTATTAATGATTGACAACCTTGGGAAAAAGCGGTGGTGTTAAGGAAATCAGCACCAGCGCCAATTTAGCTCGTAGAGTTTTTATTTTACCTTTATTTTACTAGGCAAGTCAGTTAAGAACAAATTCTTATTTTCAATGACGGCCTAGGAACAGTGGGTTAACTGCCTGTTCAGGGGCAGAACGACAGATTTGTACCTTGTCAGCTCGGGGATTTGAACTTGCAACCTTTCGGTTACTAGTTCAACGCTCTAACCACTAGACTACCCTGAGTGAAGTGCAAGGACGGTTTTTTGGCAGCTGTCTAGTGACGATTTCTGCCAGTGCTTTTTGTTCTCCATCCGCCACTGAAACAAAATGTCTCAACGGTTCATAACTGATTTCATAAATGTAATTGATTGCCTGGCTATTTGATTAATTATTTAATGGATTTATGATGTTTTAAGAACAAAAAATATATATATATATATTTGTTTATCCATAAGTTATAACTTTTGAGCACTTCAGAGCTTCTTGTCATATGAATTCTAATGTAGCGAAAGGCCATTCCATTCCAACCATTATGACTTAGTTACTTCAGAACATTGTTAGGTCCGCGATAGCAACGAAAGTCGACAACTCAGACAACTCCAAATGAGCCGCTATGACCAATAGCCTGTAAACTGATCCTACTCTCAGATCGACAGACAAATTTACAATTTGCAAATTCAAGGTAAGTTTTCATACGTCTCGATTGTTATATTTTGCTACAGAGCCATGATCAGTTGAATGAATCTGCCTCATGGGCGATCAATTGCTAGTCTGGGTACCACAGTACAAGTGTGTTTAGCTAGCTATCATTCCACTCATATGCTAAACTGTCATGATACGGAGTACAAGGAGCGTAATGTTAGCTAAACAGATTTGTACCCAGGCTAATCCGTTGCTACTTTAATGCGATGTTGCATTTACTTTGCGTTTCTTCTTGTTACAGTCCGCCACACACGGTCATGTCCAAACACGTCAAACCTCTCATCCCAAACGGCCTGATAACCATTCTGTCAGGCTTCAGTCGAGCATACCTAAGGAAGAGGCCAACTGACCTAGGACTATTTGCCATGTACTATTGTATGGAACTGCGGAAATACAGAGATGGTATATTAGCTCACCATGGTCCCACAAAGACAAAAATATGACTGATTATGTAGTGTAGAGTGCATTTTATCATGTGTTAAGCGTTCTGTAGAACTACATCTGATCAAGATTTCATTTTGTTTTGTAATGCAGAAATACAGACCTGTTCACCAAACAAGCTGGTGAAAGAATTTCATAAACATAGAGGTAAGTCCAGAGATGATGCACCCTGTATTTCTACAGTCGTTGTTGCAAACAAAACACATACTTTTGCAGTCACATTCCCAAACATTTCTCTCTCCCCCCAGCCAAGAGACTCTGTGACAATGCCTATGAAGAGGAACTGTTGAAGTATGGATACAAAGTGACCTCCAAGGAGGATGTGACTTTTAATGCCCTGGAGATCACCTCTCAGGACCTGCAAATACTAGGCAGTAGTGAGAGACAGATCAACAGACGGTACTCAACCACCACTAGCCCATGTGGAGAACAAGTGAACAGTATTACAGCTCCATCCGCCATGGACCAGCAGGTGAACCAAACCCTGGGGGCTGCAGCCATGGAGCTAGGTGCACTGGTTGGCAACATTGTCCCCACAACATCATCAAGCCCTTTTCAACCAACCAACAATAACGCCAATACCCAACATGTGGCACAGTCATCTTCCCAGGCAGTAGCAGGTCTGGGATCCACTGAGAACAAGACTGGTGAAGGTATGTGTGCTCTAAGATTCTGAGGCCCAACTATGTATGGTAAAATCAAATTTGCTTTGCACTAGGGATCTAATGTGTTCCTCTCCCTCCCACTGTTTTCCCCACAGTTGCTTCACAAGTTAAACCTGGCTCAGCAGAGATATTGGCCAGCAGCAGGTGCGAGCACAGTATTTCTGGACAGGCCTGTATTCCCCAGCATTACACACCCACCAGCCAGGAGGGGGGGTATGCCTGTGCCATGCCCACAGAGATACCCTGCTACCCCAGATTTCCCCAGAATTACCCGACATACCCTCCACCACCACCCTACCTCTCAGGCTTTCATCCTTATTATTTGGACCTCATGTCTGGCCAATATGTCCAGCCGTCCTGCAAATGCCAGCGATATGGCAGAGTGGTATATCGTCCCCCTGGTCAGCCAGTGCTGCCCCAGTGCCACCATGCCGCACCACTGCCAGTGCCGCAGTGCACTCACCAGCACCTCAGCCCTTCTGCAAGCTGCATTCAAGTGGCTCCAACCATGGGGCCCTCCTGCCCCTATGGAGTGCAGAGCCCTTTCTCACGGTGCATCCCTGTGCCTGTCCTCTCCAACCACTTTGGCTCCCTTTACTACAGGCCCAAGCAGAGACCCAGGATGGCCACAGGTGTGCCTGGCTGCAGGAGCGAGTGCCTACCCACATCCAGACGTCTCAACTGCACTTCCTGCAACGTGAGTGACAGCTCTAGCTATGGGCCAGAGCCCGCCACCCAGGCCTCCTATCATGGTGGACATCGAGGACAGTGTGGGGGTGACGTCATCCATGGACCAGTCCCTGCCGGTGCACTAAGGTCCCTGTATGCCCCTGTGCCGTGCCCCATTGGACTGCAGAGAAGGGATGCCCCGGCTCAGCGACCATGCAGCGCCCCGACTAGGAGGGTTGTTCCATTGACCACGCAGAACCAGAATAGCCCGTTCCCATCCTCATAAGGGACAGGTTTGGAACTAGATTTATTCTGTGAATGGATAGCTGCAACTTTTTTGATTGAATTTAATCTTATTAAGTCTTCAGTTTGATACAAATTTTCCTTGAGGCTTTTGTTAATTGGTAGTATAATTAAACTAGTGGAAAGTTTTCGTCATGGACATATGAATTTGTAGACACAGAATATTGTTAATCAGAATAAAGATTTCTCAGGTGACTAAACTGCTGTTATTTTTCTCTTTACAGAATGCCCAGACAGAATGAACGCAAAGTCCTACAACTTTATCATCGTTTTTTATGATCAATAAAGTATTTTGCAGATTCGTTTTTAATTATCCTTATTGTAGAACTGAAAATAAGTGTTGTATGCTTAAAAGTGTCAGTGAGAACGACTGTGCTTTATTATGCGTAATTACGTAAACATGTTCTACTGCTGATATGTCGTGGCATGTTGAATATTTAATTTAGCTGAAATGGATTATAATATTGTTGAAATCTAGGCTGCACAAAATACGCAAATGTTGCATTTCTTTTCAATTTGTCCAATACATTTTTATGAGGTTAGTACCATTGTGACGTCACGCAGCCGCGGAATTTTATATCATGGATTTGAATCAATCCAATATTGTCGTCCTCAATGTGGCTCAAGAGGAGTTACACCTATCTGCAAAGGTATGTTTTCACTAATCTAAAAAATATGAATCCATTTCGAATAATCTGACTTGATATATAGCTACCTAGATAAAAGTCTTAACCAATGAAATTGGCTGCATCCATTTGATTGTACAGACAGTGTACCCTAGGCTGAGCAGGATAGCCTGATGATCAGGTTAACAAACACTGCAGCTAAACCATCAACGACATTTTTCCAGATGGCTTCCAGGAGTACGCCACACTTCAAGCCCCCGTTGACCATCATCATCCCATACGGGCTGAAGAGTTGGCTAGAATGTCTTTGCAGAGCCATATTCATTGAGGGACCAAGGCAGATACCGGAATTTATTGCCGCCTATTGCGTTGAGCTGCTCGAATTTAGAGAACGTGAGTGGTGTAGACTGATGTAGATGCAGTCATATACAGTGTTTGCAAAAACCCCAAAAGTAGTTGATGTTTACCAACACACAAATTATTTGATGTAGCGGAGCCGTTTTTTTAGTAGACCCTAATGACGTTTAAAGCTAGAATCCTTAGTTGCATCATCATTTTTGGATTTATAAATTAATGATATATAGGTCTACCCATTGATTTTTGAAGACCATAAATGCCTCATGAGCTTAGTTACACTGTCATACCCCATCAGAACACCAAATATAAGCGTGTTTTACTCCAATGCTGGTACACAGTGTAAATGTGAACAAACACTGGATAGCCTCAAAACATGCTTAAAACTTATCATTGTAATATCATGGATGGTCAGACCTTGCATCCATAGCCCTGTCTATGAATTTTTGAGAGTGGTTATATTTTTTCCATCCTTCAGCCTTTTCGCAAAACAGAGGCGGGGCAACCACTTTGTTATTGTTTCAACTGCTATTCTAGCTACATTTTGAATTCATGTAGGCTAGGCCTATAGTCTCCAAGCTCATTCTAACATGTTAAAGGCTATCTCTTTAAAGTGGAACAGGCAATTAACTCTATTTTCTTTTGCTTCAGGCAATCCTTTGATGGATACCAAGGATGTTACACATCTGTACCAGGAGATACGGGGTAAGGAATATTCAGCCAGTCATAGTGCGCAAATGTTACCTTTGCATTATCATTGCACATTCATTGCATTTAACAATTGAATTAAAACCCCATATTTAAAATCAACCTGCATATAAATACAGTTGAATGTTTCACAGACATGGCTCACAATTTACGGAATTATTATTCTTTCAATAGAGGCAAATTACGTCAAAGACTGGATAGTATGCCCAGTGCCACAAGCTGCCATAGACTGCTGCCTGCCTGAGGAGACCCTGTCAGTCAGCCAGAGGACCAATCCAAGGTCGTTCAAGGTCCCCTCCAGCAAGCCCATGGGTGAGCCAGATAAGCAGGTTCAGACTCTGAGCAGCCTCCCTGGAGAAACCCACCATAGAACCCACCCTGGAGATGGACCTCAGTCCAGCCCAACCGACCTTGGAGGTCAACCCAGCCCAGCTGTGGAAGAGGAGGCCCAGGCCCGGCCAGGCTCTGCTGTGCAGTCATTCGTGTTCCAGAGAGCTCCATCATTGGACAGTCTACTCGAGGCCAACCACTCTCAAGTCTTGATCAGCGCTCCAACCGATGACGTCATCGTCGCCCACTCTGCGAACCTTCAGGAGACCATTGTCTTCCGAAGCAACAGTCGTCCATATTCAGGTGTATCTCCCCGAGGTAGTTTGACTAAGATTCCTTCAGTTGGTGAGGTTGTTAAGATCGGGGTGAATGACACAACCGAGGTGATGTCTGATGTGGTGGTGTTCCACCAAGTGCCCTCATTGGAGAACCTGCCCTGCACGCCGTCTGCCTTGAGTAATGCCTCTTTAGCTGTTGAGGAAACAGTGGATCAGTTGGTGAGAAGCAGAGAATTCTTACTGGAGAATGTGGTGTCTGGCTCGCCGTCCATTAAGATGGTGGCTTCAGCTGCAGCTTTGCAGCAGGCAAACACAGAGAAAGTATCCTCCTCAGAGATAGTGGGAGTCGGGGCAGCACGGAGAGTGTCCTCAGTCAGGATGCCCAGTAGAGAGGAGAGTGTGGGGAGAACAACAGAGACACCAAAGAGATACACATCTCCACAAATATCTCTTCTGTCAGGTATAATATTAATCTATACTCAAAAACGAATTGACAGTTTGATACAAACTGTTTAGGGACAATGTATTAGAAGATGTATAGTAAAGTTTAAATCCTTTGCAATTGCATTCTCTCTATCCTCACAGCTCATTCTGCTGAATATCTGAAGGCTACATACAAGCCATCCACCCCCAGCCTTGCCAGGGTTACCTCTGCACCTTGTGGTGAGAGAGAGGCAGCAGCAACTATTTCGCCTAAATCCAGTCTGGTCAGGGTTTCCTCTGTCTCTACTGGTGAGAGAGCAGCAGAACCAGCCTGCAAAGAAGTCTTCTCTAATGTGGAAGAGACTTACACATTACCATCAACAGAGGACCTACTGGTGTCTTCAACTGCTTCAGTTGGTAGAATTTCACCAGGGGTGTCTGCAATATTTTCCAAAAGTGTTTTATCAGGAAGAGCTTTCTCTGAACCAGAAATAGTTGGTGCAGCACACAGAGGGTCCTTAGTCAGGATAACCAGCAGACAGGAGGGTGTGGGGAGAAGACCAGATACTCTGGGAGATGTGCATCTCTCTGGTGTATCTCCAGAAGCATATTTTGTGTCAGGTAACGAACATGTCTATATCACAGTTCTGAAAAAGGAAAAAAAACAAAATGCATTATGGATGTTCTGTATTCTCTGTTGATTTGAAAAGTAATGTCTGTGTTTTATAGTCTCTCCAGTGATGTTTGAAGAAGAGGACTGTTGTGTAATCGCCACTCACTCTGCTTTAGTGAAGAAAGCAGTCAAATTGGCCCACTCAGAAAATATCTCTCCTACTACTTCACCCAGCATAGACCTGGCCTGGGAGGAGCTTCTGCAGACATCAGCATCCGACCTGGATAAAGTAGCCCTCGAGGCTTTCGAGATTGTCAACCAAAAATTACAATGCTTAGGGATAGAAATATCTGAATTGGCATCCAACCCTGTGGCTGTGTCTCAGTCCCTTAACACTCTCTCTTATCAGGATCTCTCTCACTCGCTTTCAGCCGTGGAGGAATTCTCTACTGCCTCAGCAAGACGCTCAGAAGGTGACATCTCTGAAAGAGAAACAGCAGAGGGAGAAGCCATCTCTGTTAGGGAGATTACACCAGCAGTGTCAACAAGGTGTTCTGCCAGTAATGTATCAGAAAGAGTTCCCTTTGAAAAAGTAGTTTTGGGAGCAGCAGTACCATCATTGGAGGAGCTATCAGAGTCACCAACAGCACTTGCCTTTGTGGGTGAGGCTTCACCAGCAGTGTCTGCCAATGATGTATTAGAAAGAGCTCCATCTGAAACTGCAGTAGTGGGAGCAGAGCTACTAGAGAGACACACAACTCCAAAAGTCCCTCCTCAAACATCATTTGTGTCAGGTATGAGTCACTTCCTATCTAAAGGTTTACTTACTGTGTACAGTACAAGCACATGCTACTTGATGATATTGATGTAAAAGGAACAGTACCCTACTTTATTTAGGTTTGTTTTATTGTGTCTCTCTCCACAGCTTATTCTGGTGGATTGATGAATGCTACAAACGTGTCACCTAAATCCAGCCTGGCCAGGATTCCCTCTGGATATATCAGTGAAGGTGTGTCACCAGCAGTGTCTGCAATATGTCCTGCTAGTGACTTGCCAGAAAGAGCTTCCTCTGAAACAGCAGTAATGGACACAGCGCCCAGAGTGATCCACTCTACACCATCAATGGATGAGCTACTGGTTTTACCAACTTCTGTTGATGGGTTTTCACCAGCAGTGTCTTCAAGATCTTCAAGAGGTACTTTGTCAAAAAGAGCTCCCTCGGAAACAGCAGTGGAGGGGGTAAGATATTCTGAAAGTGGTTTATCAGGGAGCGCTTTCTCTGAAACAGATCTAGTTGATGCAGCACAAAGCGTGTCCTCAGTCAGGATACCCAGTAGAGAGGAGAGTGTGGGGAGAACAGCAGAGACACCAGAGAGACACACATCTCCCAGAGTTTCCCCACAGACATTTTCAGAGTCGGGTACAGTATTCATCCAACTCTGTGATATACCTACTAATAAGGTCCATGTCACCAATTTGGGTAAAATGTTTAAGAAAATGTCAGGATAGCATCACAACATACAAAAAAAAGGTATTTCCTCAACTCATGCTGACGTTGCTCCAACAGCTACAGGCTTGTCATCTAAGCCAGAGCCCCATCTGAGTGATTCTCTAACAGAGTCAGGATCTTTGCAAGTCATCTTTAATATGGAGGAGACGTATACAACACCATCTATGGGGGAGATTTCTATTTCTGCCTCCACTGGTGAAAGAGCAGCAGAATCAGCTTCTAGAGAACCGTTGTATATGGGTGAGACATATAAACCACCATCAATGGCAGACCTACCAGGGTCTCCAGCTGCTGTTGGAGGCATTTCACCAGCAGTGTCTGGTAGATGTTCACAAAGTGACATGGCAGAAGAAGCTCCCTCGGAAACAGCAGGAGGCAGTCACACATCTTCCAGAGTACCTCCTAAAGTTCCTCCACAAACATCCTGGAGCTCAGGTACACTTTTCAAATATCTTGAATGAAATATAAGGTTGGTTGTCATGTTAGTAGTCTGGGTGAAATTCATTTGAAAATACCACAGCATACTCATATAATGTAATCTGGTCTGTCTTTTCAAAATCCATGTTGATGTTACTCCAACAGCTACAGGCTTGGCATCTGAGTCCAGTTTGGCCAGGGTTCCCTCTGTGTCTCTTAGTGATGGTGCAAAAGTACCAGCTCAGATAGACAAAACACTGTCAATGGAGGAGCTACTGGCGTCTCCATTGTACTCTCAGTGGGCAATGTCACCAGCCGGTTCTGAAAGAGTGTCCTCCGTCAGGATACCCAGTAGAGAGGAGAGTGTGGGGAGAACAGCAGAGACACCAGAGAGATACACATCTCCTGGAGCTTCTCCAAGAGTTTCTCCACAAACCTCTCTTGTATCAGGTACACTTGTCATCCATACACTAAATAATGCTCCAATAATAAGCTACTAATACAGCATTTCTTAGTTAAAAGGAGCTAAACTTGTAAGATATAATGTATACACTACATGCCTGATTTTGTATCTGCATCCACAGCTCATGTTGTTAAATCTCTGTCTGGTACAGACATTTCTCAACAATCCAGTCTGCCTAGGATTCCCTCTGCACCATCAATAGACAGATACACATCTCCCAGAGTTTCTCAAAGAGTTTCTCCACAAACCAGTCTGGCCAGGATTCCCTCTGCATCATCAATGGAGGAGCTACTGTTGTCTCCCTCTGCTTCTGTTGGTAGAGTTTCTACAGCAGTTTCAAGAAGATCTTTAAGAAGTAGTTTGTCAGAAAGAGATCCTTCTGAAACAGTCATAAGGTATTCTGAAAGCATTTTATCAGGAAGAGCTCTCTCTAAAACAGAAGTAGTCGATGCAGCACAGAGAGTGTCCCCAGTCAGGATACCCAGTAGAGAGGAGAGTGTGGAGAGAATACCAGAGACATGCACATCTCCCAGAGTTTCTCCTAGAATTTCTCCCAGAGATTCTCCACAATCCAGTCTGGCCAGGATTCAATCTGCACCATCAATGGAGGAGCCACTGGTGTCTCAATCTGCTGCTGTTGGCAGAGTATCTCCAGCCAGGAGTGGAGTCTCTCTAGTAATGTCTCTAGGAATTTCTGCAGCTAATGTGGTTGGGCCAGTGTGTTTCAAAGATGTGTCACAGATTATGCCGACTAAAACACCAGGTAAATGTTCCATTAGATTACAGGAATTCAGCTTTAATAATTGAATACATGTTACATTGTGCCAATGTCTTGATTTATTGTGTTAAATCCATTTCTATAATCAATTTCTATATATTTTTAAAAGTTTCAACTTTGATGTTGCATTATATTGTCATTTTAGAGAATCAGGGTTCGGCCTCCTCCGTCAGGATACCCAGTAGAGAGGAGAGTGTGGGGAGAACAGCAGAGACACCAGAGAGACACACATCTCCCAGAGTATCACCAAGAACTTCTCCAAGAGTTTTTCCACGAACCTCTCGTACATCGGGTACAATTGTCATCCATATTTCTGAGGAATGCTCTACTAATAAGCTACTAATAAGACATTTTGAGGAATTTTAAGGCATTGTAAGGCAATATATTTACAGTATGTGCCTACTTTTGTATCTGCATCCACAGCTCACGATGGTGAATTTCTGTCTGGTACAGACATTTCTCCACAATCCAGTCTGCCTAGGATTCCCTCTGAACCATCAATAGACAGACACACATTTCCCAAAGTTTCTCAAAGAGTTTCTTCACAATCCAGTCCCGCCAGGCATCCCTCTGCACCATCAATGGAGGAGCTACTATTGTCTCCATCTGCTTCTGTTGGTATAATTTCACCAGCAGTTTCAAGAACATCTTCAGAAACAGCTCCTTCTGAAACTGTCATACGATATTTTGAAAGTGACTTATCAGGAAGAGCTTTCTCTGAAACAGAACTAGTTGATGCTGCACAGAGAGTGTCAACAGTCAGGATACCCAGTAGAGAGGAGAGTGTGGGGAGAACACCAGAGAAACCAGAGAGACACACATCTCCCAGAGTTTCTCCTATAACTTCTGCAAGAGTTTCTCCAAGATTTTCTCCAGAAACATCTCTTCTATCAGGTACAATTTGTAGAATTGTCTACACATTGTTTGGCTGAAATGTTTACAGTATGTGACAAATGTTTGCACGCATGACTGTAAGTCTCTTTGGATAAAAGCGTCTGCTAAATGACATTTTATCATGTGTATCTTCATCCACAGCTCAAGTTGGTGAATCTCTGTCTGGTACAGACATTGCACCACAATCCAGTCTGCCCGGGATTCCATCTGCGGCATCAATAGAGGAGCTACAGATGTGTCTAACTGCTTCTGTTGAAAGAATTTCACCTGCAGTTTCAAGATCTTCAAGAAGTAGTTTGTTAGAAAGTGCTTCCTCTGAAAAGGCAACAATTAAAACAGTATACAGAGAAGAGAGTGTGGAGAGAACAGCAGAAACAACAGAGAGTCACACAACTCAACACGTGTCTTTCAGAGCTCCTTTGGCAACATCTAAGACAAGAGTCCTTTCTGATGTGGCAGTTTTGTACAGACCATCCATTGCTGAAGGCCTTTGTCTTGAGGTCTTGGACACGGAGTCTGACCAGCTGAAAACACCAATGAGTGCCATAGCTCCCTCTCACACTGCAGCAATGGAAACAGCTCAGGATACAGTCAGGATACCCAGTAGAATGGAGAGTGCAAGGAGAGAAGCAGAAACACAAACATATTTTGCATCAGGCAAGCATCAAGATTAATACATTACTGAAATATTAGCAACGAAAACAAAAATATTTTCTGAAGATTTCTCTTTCCAATCTCATAGGATTATTGGACAACAGTACACAAGTTTCAGGAACTTCAGTCCGCCTTCATGAAGAGGTGACTGCCCACCCTACCGAAGTGCAGCAGGGGACCCTGCAACTTGGAGTTTCTCTAGGAGTTTCTCTAGCCAATATGGTTGGGCCTCAAAACACACAGTCACAGAGTGTACAGACTGGACCAGGTACATTTTCCCTCAGAATTCAACTTTAATAATTGTTTTGAGGACATTTAGGGATTTCCCCTCCAATGCCAAGGTATTCACACCCCTCAACATTTTCCACATTTTGTTGTGTTACAGCTTTGTTTGCCACTGGCCTACACACAATACCCCATAATGTCAAAGTTGAATTATGTTTCTACACATTTTCACAAATTAATTAATAATGAAAAGCTAAAATGTCTTAAGTCAATAAGTATTCATCCCCTTTGTTATGTCAAGCCTAAATAAGTTCAGGAGTAAAAATGTGCTTAAGTCAATATCTAGTCAATTTCAAACACAGATTCAAGCATAAAGACCAAGGAGGCTTTCCAATGCCTTGCAAAGAAGGGAACCTATTGGTAGAGGGGTAAAAAAAAACAAAGCAGACATTGAATATCACTTTGAGCATGGTGAGGTTATTAATTACACTTTGGATGGTGTATCGACACATACAGGCGTTCTTCCTGCTCCATTGCCGGAGAGGAAGGAAACAGTTACTGAGTTTAATGGCTGTGATAGGAGAAAACTGAGGATTAATCAACAACATTGTAGTTACTCCACATTACTAACCTAAATGACAGTGAAAAGAAGGAAACTTGTACAGAATACAAATATTCCAAAACATGTATCCTGTTTGCAATAACGCACTAAAGTAAAACTCCAAATAATTGGCTAAGAAATTAACTTTATGTCCTCAATACAAAGCATTATGTTTGGGGCAAATCAACACATCACTGAGTGTCACTCTTCATATTTTCAAGCATGGTGGCTGCATCATGTTATGGGTATGCTTGTCATCGGCAAGGACTAGGGACTTTTTTTCAGGATAAAAATAAATGGAATAGAGCTAACCTAGAGGAAAACCTGATTCTTCTTTCCAAAAGACACTGGGAGACAATTCCATTTTTCAGCAATACAGTAACCTAAAAGACAAGGCCAACTATACACTGGAGTTACTTACCAATATGACATTGAATGTTCCTGAGTGTCCTAGTTACAGTTTTGATTCAAATCATCTTGAAAATCTATGGCAAGACTTGAAAATGCCTGTCTAGCAATGATCAACAACCAACTTGACACAGAGCTTGAAGAATATATTTTTTAAATGTGCAAATATTGTACAATCCAGGTGTGCAAAGCTCTTAGAGACGTACCCAGAAAGACTCACAAATGTAATTGCTGCCAAAAGTGATTGTAACATATATTTCTGTATTTGATTTTAAATACATTTGCAAAAATGTCTGAAAACATGTTTTCACTTTGTCATTATGTGGGATTGTGTGTAGATGGGTGAGAAAAAAAATAATATTTAATCCATTTTGAATTCAGGCTGTAACACAAAAAATAGAATAAATCAAGGGGTATTAATACTTTCTGAATTCTTTGTTTGTGTGGATTTTGACATTTTGAACTTTGTTGCATTCTATTGTCATTTTAGATTATCATGGCCCGCCCTCACATAGCGTTCCTATTGGAGCAGGACGTGTCACTCCTGATGCTCAGCCTGCCTTCGAGGATTTTACCAATCAGGTCTGGACACTATACCACTTGGACAATGAGACGGAGGAGGGCACACTGTCCACTAACACTATCTCCCAGCCTCCGTTCAATGGAAGTGCTTTCATTCGCAACTTTGGGTCTAGACATGTGTTACTGGCAGAGAGGTCCCCTTCCCCTCAGCAGTCTGACCCCCAGTCGTGGTGTGGCCGACCCAGACAACAGCCCCAGCCACCACCGTTCCCAATGTACCCAAGAAGGGCCTTCACACCCAGGTCACAGAGCTCAACCCGCCGCCCTCCACCCCAGCATCCGACTATCCTCAACCTGGAGATCAGCATCCCCAACTACTTCCTGTTCCTCGATGGCAACCAGGTGTCCCTGAGCCAGAGCGCTCGTAGTGTTCCGGCCTCAATGTTTTCCAGGTCGAGATCTGCTGTGGTCAGGACGGACGACCCCCCGGGGTACCTGTCCTTCTCCGTTCCAATGGAGATGGTGAGCGGAGGTTCCGGTCAGGACGGTCAGGCCCAGTTCCTGCAGGTCATCAGTGATGAAGGAAACACTGTTTACTCCCCCGCTCTCATACACATTGTCACCTCTGAACACACAGAGAAAGAGGACCAGGAAGAATCCAGGAGGTGGCCAACTAGTGCCCCATGTAATTGGTAGGGGACTGTTGTCTAGTATCAATAAACATGTGTGCATATCATTTAAAACGTTCTCCCTCTTCATTAAATAAACACATGTTTTAAGTGAGACTTTAGGCTCGTTGCTAAGCTGAAAAAGTAAGGAAATTCACAAGCTCAACAAGGCCTAACTTCAACCATCCCCCTGGGCACAGATATCAATTCAACATCTATTCCATGTTGGTCAATGAACTGACGTGGAAACAACGTTGATTCAACCAGTGTGTGCCCGGAGGAATGTTAGTATTATGTGGGGAATTCAATCCACAATTTACATAATGCTTCAGGGAAATACAGATAGGATGGTGGAAATAAGAGAAACAGGACACAAAGGTAACATTAAGCTTTTATTTAGCAACAATAGAAACAATCTTGATTCTGTAATGTGCTAAACACAAAGTGAGAGTAGCCTCTAGCTAAAACTGCATTCACAGGGTGTGCTAGGTCCAGTCTACTGTGCTGATAATCAAACCTAAACTACCGCTTTACAGAGGTTACAACAGCAGCTATTCACAACCAAGGAGAGGAATGTTATGCAGTGGATGAGTGAGTTGAACAGTGGCTGTGTGTATCCCAAATTGCGCCCTTTTCAGGTCAAAAGTAGTGCGCTATGTAGGAAATAGTTTGCCATTTGGGACATAGGCTTACTGTGTGTCTGTGGGTGTAGTGCAGCTAATGCTTGCATAGTCAACATTGTGCTTGTACTGTATTTGCATTCAGTGTGTTAGGGGTAGTTAAAACAGTTACAGTACCTCTCAGATTTACATTTTTACTTTCGAGGAAACTTTTGCACACATACAAATATATTCATATCGAGCCAAGTGGTCAAACTAAGTTCTCAAGTGTTATGGAAGCAAGGAGCCATAATTCTAAGTACAGTACAGATATTCCCCTCTATTCATAGTATCCTAAATTCCTCAAGTACTACATTGTATTACAGCTCAGAAGAATAGAAGAGCTCTATCAAATAATATTTACAGACATTTATGTCCTCAGCCATGGTTGCTGAGGTCCGAGCAACTGTGATACAGCGTGTTATAATGACAGTTTAGTTTGTTAGCATATAGCAAGGACTGCAGGAACTTGGAATAAGTCTATTTCACACACTATTTGAAAGCTCTATTTTCCTTAAATTGATACTGTAGCTACACACATTTGTAAGTAACAGAACTGAGCACAACACATTCAAATGGACATAATTCTCACGAGCGTTTTGGTGAGAGATACTAGAGACACATCAAGAGGTGTGTCACATTCAATCCACTCCATTCAAAACACTCCCATTGTTAAAATGACTGGCAGGTTACACCCTACAGTTTTATAATAATTCTATACACACTGGTCAATGACCATCGCTTATTGACTCATGAGGGCTTCACAATTGTGCTTTGAGTGAGACATAGGAGATATGTTTAGGGACTACTGAATGGTTGTTGCCTTTACGGTCATTCAATTCCCAGCATCATCCTTACTCATGCAATGGACCATAGCAGGTTCAGAGCAGGCTTTGAAATGATTAAAGCCAGAACTCTCCCTTGACCTTGCCTATGTTGACATCATCTATATCATAACACATTTTTCCTGACCGCATGACCTGACTAGGATTAACTTTCTCCCCCTTCAATGAACCCCCTGAGAAAAATGCCAAAGCTCCAGTGTCAGAATATAAAAAATTGCAGAGAGAGTTGAGACGAGGTGTGTACAGATAGAGATGTGTGTGTGTGGTGTGTGTCCTGTAGGTCAGTATATATCAGGCAACAGGGAGTAGTTCCGGTCCCAGTAGCTGTTGGAGTAGAGCCAGTCCTGAGCTTTGTTGTGGGGGTTGGTGCCCTGGTGGAACCACCTATACGGGAGCAACAAGAGGAACCAACTCAGACAAACTACAACAAGAGTGTCCAGGCACAGGCATGAGTGTCCAGGCACAGGCATGAGTGTCCAGGCACAGGCATGAGTGTCCAGGCACAGGCATGAGTGTCCAGGCACAGGCATGAGTGTCCAGGCACAGGCATGAGTGTCCAGGCACAGGCATGAGTGTCCAGGCACAGGCATGAGTGTCCAGGCACAGGCATGAGTGTTTTACATGATGATTGTGATAAATACAAACCCACACCAACAAACTTCGTAATATGCAGTAGTCAACTCCTGATGGTGGGATTTAAACCAAATCAAATCATATGTCATATGCGCCGAATACAATAGACCTTACCGTGAAACGCTTACTTCCAAGTCCTTAACCTACAATGCAGTTCAAGAAATAGAGTTAAGAAAATAATTCCTAAATAAACTAAAGAGACCAGAGAGAACAGTCTATGACTGGGGTGACTGTAGTCTTTGAAAATGTTTTGGGCCTTCCTCATACCACCTAGTATATAGGTCCTGGATGTCAGGAAGCTTTGCCCCAATGATGTACTGGGCTGTACACACTTCCCTCTGTTGTGCCTTACGGTAAGATGCCGAGCAGTTGTTATACCAGGTGGTGATGCAACCGGTCAGGATGCTCTCGATGGTGCAGCTGTAGAACTTTTTGAGGATCTGGGTACCATTCATTCATCTTTTCATCAGTCTCCTGAGGGGGAAAATGTGTTATCGTGCCCTTTTCACAACTGTCTTGGTGTGTTTGGACCATGATAGTTCATTGATGATATGGACACCAAGGGACTTGAAACTCTCAACCCACTCCACTTCAACCCCTTCGATTTTAATGGGGTCCTTTTCGGCTTTCCTTTTCCTATAGTCCACGATCAGCTCTGTTGTCTTCCTCAATATTGAATGAGAGGTTGTTGTCCTGGCAGTGTGTCTGACCTCCTCCCTATAGGCTGTTTCATCATTGTCTGTGATCAGGCCTACCACTGTTGTTTCGTCAGAAAACTTAATGATGGTGTTGGAGTCGTGCTTGGCCACGCAGTCGTGGATGAACAGGGAGTACAGCAGGGAACTAGGCATGCACAACCGAGGGGTCCTAGTGCTGAGGATCAGTGTGGTAGATGTGTTGTTGCCTACCCTTACTACCTAGGGGCGGCCCGTCAGGAACTCCAGGATCCAGCTGCAGAGGCAGGTGTTTAGTCCCAGGGTCCTTAGCTTAGTGATGAGCTTTGTGGGTATTATGGTGTTGAACACTGAGCTGTAGTCATTGAACAGCATTCTCACATAGGTGTTTGTTTTGTCCAGGTTGGAAATGGCAGTGCGATTGAGTCATCTATGGATTTGTTGGGGCAGTATGCGAATTGGAGTGGGTCTAGGGTTTCCAGCATGATGGTGTTGATGTGAGCCATGACCAGCCTTTCAAAGCACTTCATGGTACTGACATGAGTGCTACGGGGTGGTAATTATTTAGGCAGGTTACCTTTGCTTTTTGGGCACAGGGACTATGGTGGTCTGTTTGAAACATGTAGGTATTACAGACTCGGGCAGGGAGAAGTTGAAAATGTCAGTGAAGACATGCTTGAAGTACACGTCCTGGTAATCAGTCTGGCCCCGCGGCTTTGTGAATGTTGACCTGTTTAAAGGTCTTGCTCACATCGGCTACGGAGAGCGTGATCACACGGTCGTATGAAACAGCCGGGGCTCTCATTGTTGCTTGCCTCGAAGCGAGCGTAAAACACATTTAGCTGGTCTGGTAGGCTCGCGTCACTGGGCAGCTCGCGGCTGGGTTTCCCTTTGTAGTCCGTAATAGTTTTCAAGCTCTGCCACATTCGACGAGCATCAGAGCTAGTGTAGTAGAATTCAATCTTAGTTCTGTATTGACGCTTTGCCTGTTTGATGGTTCATTGGAGGGCATAGCGGGATTTCTTGAAAGCGTCCAGATTAGCGCAGTGCGGATGTTGCCTGTAATCCATAGCTTCTGGTTGGGATATGTATGTACGGTCACTGTGGGGGTGACGTCGTCGATGCACTTATTGATGAAGCCGGTGACAGGTGGTATACTCCTCAATGCCATTGGATGAATCCCGGAACATATTCCAGTCAGTGCTAACAAAACAGTCTTGTAGCATAGCATCTGCGTCATCTGACCACTTCCGTATTGAGCGAGTCACTGGTACTTCCTGCTTTAGTTTTTGCTTGTAAGCAGGAATCAGGAGGATAGAAGTATGGTCAGATTCGCCAAATGGAGGGCGAGGGAGAGCTTTGTATGCGTCGCTGTGTGTGGAATAAAGGTGGTCTATAGTTGTTTTTTCGGGTGAGACCGAGTCAAGACCGAGGACCGGGAGTGGGAGAAGGGGTCAGAGGCAGAGTCAAGACCTCAAGACCGAGACCAAAAAAATGCAAGCGCAATTCCAGACCATGATTGTAATTTTGTCAAATCACCACCATAAGATTTCAAAATGTCCAGTATTTCTGTGTTCATATTTCAGAACAACACATTGATTCTTAAGACATTAAGAATAGTGGAAAAAATGCATGCTGCGGGAAAATAGAGCCACTACAAATTATTACTAACCAAACACAGTGGGGAACAATGGGCCTTCTATGCCTTCAGAGAAGCATTTATAAAATAATAATTATAATAATTATATTATTTTCAATTACGTTCTGATTTAATCTCTTCGGTTTTTGTTGGAAAGGTTTATTACCGAAGAGAAAAAAAGATGCAACTTGTTAAGCAATTCTTTACTCCTGAACTTATTTAGGCTTGCAATAACAAAGGGGTTGAATATTTTTTGACTGAAGACATTTCAGCTTTTCATTTTTAATTAATTTGTAAAAAAATATAAAAACGTAATTCCAATGACATTATGGGGTATTGTGTGTAGGCCAGTGACACCAAATATTTATTTAATGCATTTTAAATTCAGGCTGTAACAACAAAATGTGGAAAAAGTCAAGGGGTGTGTGAATACATTCTGAAGGCACTGTACTTTTCAGGAGTCAACTACATTCAGGTTGTGCAGATGCATGATCAGTGTTTCAATCAATGCATTTGCTGCCATTCTAAAGCTGTCCTGACGGAGGCAGTGTAGTGCAGCATTCAAACAGTGAACCACAACGACAACCAAAAGACACAGCAGACAAGCAGAGCCAAACCTGGGGCCAAGAGCTGGGTTCCTTCACAATGACAACACGGGGGAGAGCAAAACACACAGCACATTATGACACAAATGTGGGATAATTAGCAAAGCAGGCCTAGCATAGTGTTAACATCCATCCAATGAGACTTTTGCACAGCAGAAGCAAAGGTTCCAGGAGGTGAAGAGGACCCAATCACTCACCTTGTTTTCCATTCCTCGGTTGATTTGGAGCGATTTTTCCGGGACAGTCTTTGTTTCTCCTCTACCCTCTTCTTCTCTGCACTTGCCGAGTCTGAGAAATATTTGAACATATCAAAATATAAATGACTGAACACCAGATGTGGACACAATGCTTTGATCATTCACAACAACACAATGCCCTGTATAACTTTACCACCATACCTATGTCTCCTTTTTCCATGTGTCTGATGTCAGGCCTGAGTCGACAGTCTGTGGGGGGTAGGACACCCTTCATGCCTTCCTCCAGCTCATTCAGCTGCATGGCAAATGTGGAGAAAGCATAGAACTACGAGAGAGAGAGAGAGAGAGAGAGAGAGAGAGAGAGAGAGAGAGAGAGAGAGAGAGAGAGAGAGAGAGAGAGAGAGAGAGAGAGAGAGAGAGTGGATTCAACAAATCAATAACTGAGTCAAACTGACATCCAGTTGAATCATTCAAGAAGGGTAAAATAGCATCAGTACATCCCAGATTTCTGCTTCTTAGTAATCCTCCTAATACAGTACTCTATTATGCCTGTGATCCCTTCAGTTGTCTGGTCGGGGGGCTATCCCCCAGAACTGCTCTTTTCCCATTATCTCTCACCCCCTGCCACTCCTCCCCTCTCACCTCTGCAGAGTTGTCTGGCTGGGGGACTATCCCCCAGAACTGCTCTTGTCCCATTATCTCTCACCCCCTGTCGCTCCTCCCCTCTCACCTCTGCAGAGTTGTCTGGTCGGGGGGCTATCCTCCAGATCAGCTCACTTCCTGGGATGACCTGGACCGTGTCTCCGTCAGGCAGGGGCATCTCCTCTGGCTCCTCGTCTACACTAGTCTGGAGGGACAGACACACACGCAACCTTCAAACAGGAATGGCTTACAATAGCTACTTATTGGGTCATATCAAGAGGTTTTACTCAAAAACTAGTTTAAAGGTTGCTTAAATACCACTCATTCATGAGCATGGAGCAAAAGGATCCATTTCAGGCAAAATATTCATACCTTATTTCACGTAGCAGATAAGGAAAATAATTCAAAGATGATAATAGTTACATAATCACCCCAATGGGGCTCGAGGCACTTCCTTGTTTTTGATATGGTGCGTTTCTGATAAGTGCACATCATACTGTACCTGCATGTTGCTTTTCTTCTCCTCTGAGTTCTTCTTGTCAGATTTCTTATGAGCATCAAAAGTGTCAGCGTCCACAGTGTATAAGCACTCGGTCCATTTACCGTAGATGGCACAGAGCTTCTTTTTGCTGCACACACAAGCGTCACATGGGGCCTCAAAATGGGTTGTAGCCTTTTCTTTGCTAATTAGATGTCCCATCAGTGAGGAACACAATCCGGAAAGAATCAGGTTGTAACATTTATTTAAAAAAAGGTGCAATATGCAGAAATCGCATTTCCTGGTTGCTACAATTCAGCTAAAGCTGGTGTACAAAACCGAAAGTAAAAGATGCAAAAATGAACCTTAAGAATGGGAAGTATAGAAATACAGCACATAGAAGAGATATAGTGCTTCTTAGATTTGCTTTCAATGAGAATGACATATCTATAACTGACAGTGCTATGTGTATTGGGTTGGGTCACCCAAAAAGCTACATATTGCAGCTTTAACCTTTATTTATCCAGGGAGTCCCATTTGAGGTCAGGATACCTTTTTACCAGGGAGACCTGGCCAGCAATGCAATACAAAAAACCTTCAATTCGTAACAAAAGAAAAGCCACAATACCTTTTATCTAGAATGTAGCCCTCCACTTTGTGCAGCTCTTTGCCAAAGAGGCCACATGGTTTGAATATCAGGCTGCATCTCTCTCCGGTCCTGTCACAGAAAGACAAGGCTCTGTTTTCAAATCCTCGTTCACTATTTCCCACTGTGAGACAATGCTTTCAAACAACTACCATGTAGCTGCTCAGTCTATCTCCTTTGTAATGGCAAGTATCTGTCCCAGTTCTGTTTCACTGCTCAATCAACTGGAAACAAATGTGGACCCACACTACTGCACACACAACGGCAAGGTAGTCTCCCTTACTTGTGGTTGATCACCTCCACATTGCCGTACTGCTCGATCCACAACTGGCCCACGATGATGTTGTGGACACAACAGGTGGGGTTTGTCCAGGTGTACGCTTCGTTGTATCTGCAGAGACGGAGAACATGTCATAGCAGCAGATAATCTCTCACCAACCACGTCCCACTTAGAGATGCCAAACTACTCCAGGGAGATTACAAATGTCCTTTAAGCCTCAATTTATTAATTTCATCCAGCCTTCAGAAAAAACTCCCAGAATAGATTTGTTACTAGCTTTACTGGGAGATAAAGGCCAATTCGAGAACACTCCAAGACAAACCCTCATTGAGGGAACGCTATATGTACACTGTGGAGGGAAACAGCTCCAGACTCACTTGGGTAGCTCCAGGCTGATGATGCCTTTAGGCTCCGCCTCCACACTCTTGCCCCAGAACTTGAGTTTGGGGTAAATGGAGCCGTGGAACAGGAAGTCCTCCTGCAGGCCCTCAGCATGGAAGGCGCTGACGGGGGGGTGGTGGCTAACCTGCTCTGACATCCACCTGAACCCTAGGTCCTCTCTGAAGGGACAGGAGGGAGGAGGTTAATGGTACATACTTCGCCATCACCTTCTGTCTTCAAATGTCTTCAGACATCTGACATGTTGAGATGTATTTTGATGAGAGGTATTTTGAAGACGTCTTGAGTCACAAACTAGTACGACTAGTGGTACCAGACCAACTCACAACAAATACAGAAGAGTCAACCTAAGGTCAAACCTGATGAGCTCATAGGTTTCTCCCAGTAGTGGGTTGAAGGGTTTTCCCGTCCTCTCCCACTGTGAAGCTACAGCAGACACAGCAAACGCTGCAACACACTGAAACCATCACAGATGAACAGAAATGTGTAATGTTAGTGGCTATAGAGGAGCACAGCAAAAAGAGTAGGTACTATGCCTGTAATTATGAGTGAAGACTCGTGTGCCTATCTAAGAGGATGATGATAATGGGTGCTCGCTACCTTCATCCTCTCCATGGAATCTGTGGTGGTGTTCGCTTGGTGGATGAGGTACGTGTGCTCCATGTACTCTGTGAGCCGCTGCAGGAAACTAAGGGGCTCGTTTAAGATCACCGGCATTGCTATCTTAGACAGCTCCTGGTTGGAGACAGAAGAGAGGAGCCGAAGAGTCAAAGACAGGGGTAAGGAAACACACAAGCAATGAAGTTCATTCACAGCCCACACAGACAAATATACACTGAATGTACAAAACTTTAGCAACACCTGCTCTTTCCATGACATAGACTGACCAGGTAAATCCAGGTGAAAGCTATGATCCCTTGGAGTCAACATGGCCCAGCATCCCAGTGGAATGCTTTTGACACCTAACTTGTACAGTAGAGTTCATGTCCCAACAAATTGAGGCTATTCTAAAGGCAAAAGGGGGGAGTGCGACACCCTCGGAAAGTGCCATTATTGATGGCGACTCTGGAGCAAATAGGGTTAAGTGCCTTGCTGATTGATACATTTTACCTAGTTGGCTCAGGGATTCAAACTTCAGTTACTGGCCCAACGCTCTAACCGCTAAGCTACACTGGCAATAGGATGAAATTCCCTGTAAAGCACACATAATGGTGTTTCGATGAGAGGTGTGAAATAACATCAACAAAAAGCTATAGTCTAGACCCCGGCCTGGAACACTGTTTGACACCAGTGCTGACTGGTCTCTGGAGTGTCATTAAAGGCCCACATTTCAGCAGGAACCCTGGGATAAAATAATAGAGTGCCATGGATCTAACTCATTAAGCCCCATATATAGGACAAACATAGTCAAGGTAGTTTCTCCATTGCCAATGGTGGCATCTTCCTCTACACCAGAGCTGTGTCCCAAATGGCACCCTATTTCCTATGAAGTGAATTACATTTTACCAGGGCCCATAGGGTCAAAGTATTTGCACTACATAGGGAAGTATTGCCATTTGGGACACAACACAGGATTCGGTGGGAATCAACCCTTTTAATTGGTGGATTTATAGGAAGTGTAGACTGTAGATCTAATCAAATTTCATCCAGGAAGTGGAGAGAGGGTATTAGGATCCCTACAGATCACTACTGACAGCCAGAGTATTTTACAGCAGGGTTTCTCAAACTTAGTCCTGGAACTCCTGTTTGTTTGTGTTTGAATTCTTGGCAGAGAGAAAGGCATGTTCGCTCACTGTTTGATTTAAACTTTTCTGGGGGGAACAGGAAACAGTGAACAAACATCCCTTTATTTCTTTGCCCAGCCTGATACATTTGTATCCAGCTCTGGTGCTTTTTGGGGTGTGCCAAAACTGTACTGTACTTTTCTTTAAATACATAATGAGTGTGAATTCTCACCATGCCAATGCATTTCTTCAGGATGCTCCAGATGCTGACATCATTCCTGGAGAACATGGGCGCTGGTAAAGACGTTCTGTGGGATAGAACAGAAACGGTCAAATCTAAATGTAGTACGCTCACTGGATCAGACACAGTCATTGTTTGTATTCTCCTGACCCTGTCTCTTAGCCTGGTCCCAGATCTGTTTGTGCTGTCTTACCAATTACTTTAGTCAACTCCTATGGTCATTGTCACACCAAACAGCACAAACAGATTTGGGACCAGGCTAGGAGACAGGGTCAGGAGAATACAAACAAGGACGATGGTGACAGAGTAAGTGATGAGGGGTTTAAGCCAGAGTCTCTTACAGTGGCGTACTTCCACGAGGCCGAGATGTAGCTACTGTATAGATAAGTCACAGGCTCTTCCTCCTACATTTTAGCAACACTCCAGGCTATCACATTTATCAGATAGTGGTACAGTATCTTGTTGTTGTTGGTGAGGTGTGACTCCACTTTTTATGTATGTGCATTTGCATTTTAGCTTGTGTCCTTGGTTTTATGTGATGTTCTCGACTTTGTTCATGGAGAACCATGTTTAGTATATACAACTAAGGTCTTTAACATTGTGTCTTCAGGACTTTTAACATTTTGGCATGTTTCTAAAATGAAATCGGTCACCATTTAGTTATGCATACAGCTGTATTACATGAACCTTATCTGGAATATCAGCGAGGGCTTGACGTGCTATTAGGAAACTGAGTTGCCTCGTCTTGTCATTAGGAAACAGAGTTACCTGACACCCGACAGCTAACGAGCTAACTGTTAGCTGCTGCGGTCAAGCCTCGTGCAATAACCATGATTAAATGGGAGAGTGTGCGTGTGTTCCTGTGTGTGTATGTATGAATTAGTGGTGCACGGGTCAGCTGTTTGTTCACCCGCACACAATTGCTAATAACCTATCTGCAATGGCCCGACTAGATGTGATAAAGTGCAAATCTGAAGCCCACACCCGACCCTAACCCGCAAATATAGAAAATGTGATGTAGACTACAGAGACGGCCTAACTATTTTTTGCCTTGGGGTGCAGGATTTCTTTTTTGCTTCATTTAGAGATGTTTCTGCTTATAATCTCCGACATATTGGTAGTCTATTTGTTAGTCAACTTGTCTATAATTAGATACATGGAGCTTCTCTTATGTCATTATATGTTGCCCTAGAAGACTAAATAAACCCTTGCTCACCAGAATAATGTCATAAATTATAGATTGAATGCTTCAATCTAGTTGACATCAGTAAAGATTTCTGTCATGTCCGCTTCTTTCGCAGAGCAAATACATTTAGGGACAGGGGAGAAGATGCAATTACTCTCCCTCCAAAATGTATATTTTCTGTGCAAAATAGAACGCTGTGAAAACAAGCCAACATTTTTCTGATAAGATTTCAGTTCAACATAGTATTTCAGCCTCCTAAAATATGCATCTATCTGCTTTTATAATGCAAAGAAAAAAATAGCACCTCCCCAGACAGTCCCTAACTGCGCATTCACATTCTCTCAAGATGCTGAAAGAAATCCCATTTTTCCGAGTCAAAATGTATATTTGATGTATAATTTTACTGCAAGAAATGCTTAATTCTGCAGAAATAATATTAAGACTATGTGAGAGGTTATAGACCTACAGTGAGTGTCCAGATTTCAGTTTCCATTTAACCCATCTGGACTGTATGCTACAGTTTCCTTGACGTGCCATAGGCCTATTTGAAGACCACGTCGTGTGGCTGTCAAATTGTTATAGCACCTCATAATCATCACAAACAACATAGCCGGCACTGCTATCATCCTCTTTTACCACTTCACCAAATCTTTCCCAAACATGACTTCTGGCCCTCCTTTGTCTTTATTTTCAACTCTCCATTTCACAGCTTTTTATTTTATTGAATTAAATTCCGACATTGTCCTTTTTGCCTCAATCGATCAATGTTAACTTTCACTACCCGTTCCCAAAAGCGTTTGGTGTGTAGTATGCCAGTATGCCAGCCTCAAAATAATGAAAGAAAAACCTCAATGTTGCCTATAGATGCACAAGAATGATACATTTATGGATTTTTTTCATGTATTGTTTTCTCTTTATTCAACACGACCGCCACACACCGGCCCTTCATAGGAGTTATGAGGGTTATGAGTCAACCCAAGCATCACTAGTGTGTGTGTATGTATGAGTCAGACGCTGTGTTTGCTCAGAGAGGTGCAGAGAAGCAGCTACATACAATGAATACTGACGCTCCAACTAAACAGACGCAACAGGCAATTGAGAGAAGGAGGGAGAGGAGGAGAGAGGGAGATTGAGGAGAGATGGAAAGAGGAGGGCCGTAGGGATAAATCTTTAACCCTCTCTCTTATCAATAGCGGAATGAGAAGGACAGTGGAGCATGGCGGAGCAGTACTTCTGTCGGCTACACAACACAGCACAACATATTCGGCTGAATGAACTGACTCCTCCTGTAACTACGTGCACTCAGTCTAAAGCGTCATTCACTTCCCATAGCTATGTTTTACATTTCCTGTCGAATCAAATCAAACCTAAATATGCCTTTTCGCATAATCAAGGATTTATCGTACGCTTGTGGGCCACAGAAGATCACAAAAGTGATTACAAATTGAGGCATCAAATTAAAAACTAGGTCTCCTTAACATACTACAGTATGGTAGAACATTTTTATTCATCTACTCAAAATACACAATAATGATAACGCAAAAAACGGTTATTTAAAAAAAAAGATCTGAGCAAAAAAAACAAAAAAAATGAAATATCCCATTTAAATTATTATTCAGACCCTTTACTCAGTACTTTGTTGAAGCACCTTTTGCAGAGCTTACAGCCTCGAGTCTTCATGGGTATGACGCACAAGCTTGGCACCTGTATTTAGGGATTTTTTGCCCCATTCTTCTCTGCAGATCCTCTCAAGCTCTGTCAGAATGGATTGGGAGCGTCACTGCACAGCTATTTTCTGGTCTCTCCAGAGATGTTTGATCGGGTTCATGTCCGGGCTCTGGCTGGGATTCAAAAAAGGAGTTCTTCAGGGTTCAATTTTGGGTCCATTATTGTTTACTTCACATATTAATGACATAGGAAACACTGTTAATACTTGTAACATTCATCTCTATGCAGTTCTGTATTCCTGTTCCACCTCAGTGCAGCAGGCCATTCGTGAACTTCAGCATGACTTTGATTAAATTCATAAATCACTTACAGATCTTAAATTAGTGTTAAATACAAGTAAAACCAAGCTCATACTGTTCTTTAGGTCACATAATGTTGACCCTGAGGACCTGCATATTTGCACTATAAATGGAGCCCAAATTGAGCTTCTTTCTCAGTATAAGTACCTGGGTGTCTGGATTAATGACAAGTTATTCTTTGTAACGCATATAAAAAAATCTGACTAAGAAGCTAAGATCCAAGATGTTTTTTTATATCAAAATAAAATCATGCCTTAGTATTAAAAATAGGAGAAAGATTGTTTGAACAAAGCTTCTCCCTGTATTGGATTTTGGTGATATTGTTGACATGAATGCGGCAACCTGTTTTAAAATCCTTGCACGCAGTCTACCATTCAGCAATACATTTAATCACCGGGGACAATTTTAGGAATCATCATTGTAGTCTGTATAAAATGTGGGATGGACCACTATGTCTGTAAAAAGAAAGCTGCATTCTCTTTTATTTATTTATCAAGCAATCTTACAGAAACTCCCTCTATATGTAACATCATTATTTAAGTTACCAATCCCATTCTAGTCTCCATAGATTTGGGAAAATCTGCCTTTTGCTTTTATGCCCCTAATTTGTGGAACAATCTGCAAAGTTCACTGCAGTTAGATGTGCTGGTGTTTCTCAGGTAGTTTAAATGATTGGTTGGGGGCCTCTATGTAGTTGAATGTGATTGCTTTTACTAAATGTCTATTAATATATATATATTTTTTTATTGTTTTATACACGTGTACGTTGTTTTAATATTCTGTTTTTCTTGTAATGTGTACAGGGCTCTGGTAAAAGAGATTTTAATCTCAATGTGACTCCCTGTTTAAATAAAAGTTCAATAAAAAACAAGACTAGTCAGTGAATACCAACCAAAGTGCATCCCAATTAGCATTAACCCATCATAATGCAACAAAATACTACATGCCAAAATGTCTCTGAACCAAATTTATATTCCAGACCTGGCCCCATTTGTTACGAACCGGCTCTTAGCCCGTAACAAAGAGGGTGACAAAGCAGAAATATAGAAATAACAAAAAAGTAACCAATATACAAGTCACAATAGTGTGTGTCGTCAGTAGTGTAAGTGAGTGGATGCGTGCATAGATGGTGATAATGAGGGGTGTTGAGTAGTGACTAAAACAAACAAACAAAAAAAGAAGCCCGAAAATGCCACGAAAACAACAACAGTGTGTCTGCGTGGAGAAAGTCACCTTAATGTATGGGGGAAAGGTGTATTTATCCCCAGGACACACCCGAGCCCAGGTGTGTCCAATCTTGCTGATGACCCTAACAGCTCCGCCCACCGACATCTTATTAAGGAAACGAGAAAATAATTTATCACAGGGGGAGGGTCGTCACAGGTATGATGCTACAAGCTTGGCACACCAGTATTTGGGGAGTTTCTCCAATTATTCTCCGAGGATCCTCTCAAGCTCTGTCAGGTTGGATGGGGAGTGTTGCTGCACAGCTATTTTCAGGTCACTCCAGAGATGTTCGATCAGGTTCAAGTCTGTGCTCTGGCTGGGCCACTCAAGGACATTCAGAGATCTGTCCCAAGCCACTCCTGCGTTGTCTTGGCTTGTGTGCTTAGGGTCGTTGTCCTGTTGGAAGGTGAACCTTCGCCCCAGTCTGAGGTCCTGAGTGCTCTGGAGCAGGGTTTCATCAAGTATCTCTCTGTACTTTGCTTCGTTCATCTTTCCCTCAAACCTGACTAGTCTCCCAGTCCCCGTCACTTAAAAACATCCCCACAGCATGATGATACCACCACCATGCTTAACCATAGGCATGGTGACAGGTTTACTCCAGACGTTATGATTGGCATTCAGACCAAAGAGTTCAATCTTGGTTTCATCAGACCAGGGAATCTTGTTTCTCATGGTTTGAGAGTCTTTCAGGTGCCTTTTGGCAAACTCCAAGCAGGCTGTGATGTCCCTTTTACTGAGGAGTGCTTCTGTCTGGTCACTCTACCATAAAGGCCTGATTGGTGGAGTGCTGCAGAGATAGTTGTCCATCTGGAAGGGTCTCCCATCTCCACAGATGCACTCTGGAGCTCTGTCAGCGTGCCCATTAGATTCTTGGTCACCTCCCTGACCAAGGCCCCCAATTGCTCAGTTTGGCCAGGCGGCCAGCTCTAGGAAGAGTCTTGGTGATTCCAAACTTCCAAACTTCTTCCGTTTAAGAATGATGGAGGCCACTGTGTTCTTGGGACCTTCAATGCTGCAGACATGTTTTGGTACCCTTCCCCAGATCTGTGCCTCGACACAATCCTGTTGTCTCTGAGCTCTGCGGACAATTTCTTCCACCTCATGGCTTGGTTTTTGCTCTGACATGCACTGTCAACTGTTGGACCTTATATAGACAGGTGTGTGCCTTTCCAAATCATGTCCAATCAATTGAATTTACCACGGTTGAACTCCAACCAAGGTGTAGAAACATCTCATGGATGATCAATGGAAACAGGATGCACCTGAGCTCAATTTTGAGTCTCATAGCAAAGGGTCTGAATACCTATGTAAATAAGTCATGTTTTTAAAAATATTTAATACATTTGCAATAAATGCAAAAAATCAGTTTTCACTCTGTCATTATGGATTATTGTGAGTAGGATGATGAGGGAAAACATTTTAAAATTCATTTTTGAATAAGGCTGTAACGCTACAAAATGTGTAAAAAGTCAAGAGGTCAGAATACTTTCCGAATGTACTGTATCCACACACAGCCAGAGACACAAACAAGGGTCTGACAGTATTTATAATGTATAAGCAAGCTTCTCATCAATCTCTTTCAATACAAATAAAGGTGCATGCTCACACACACACACACACACACACACACACACACACACACACACACACACACACACACACACACACACACACACACACACACACACACACACACACACACACACACACACACACACACACACACACACACACACACACACACCTTTCCTCACGGTCTTTGTTTCTCTAAGCTGGCAAGTACTTGCAAGTAAATTATTCACTGTTCAATTGTTGGATTAAGAAAGAGGGCATGCCACCATCCTCATCCACGTAAAGAAAGTAGGTTGGCCAATATACTAAAAGCTTTCTGCTCTGACCCAGTGTACGAAGCACCAATAAGCCACTAGTCTGCTGAATCCGAATGACATAACTGTGGATGGAAAAACAAGAGAAACCTGTCTATGGGGCTTGGGTGCTCAAACAAAAAAACTGGAACAGAAAGACAGACAGACTGGGGTATCACATTACATACTATACTGTAGAGCTGCTGGCTGCTGACAGTCTATTCTGAGCACCACAACAGTCATCAAAGACTTATGCTAAGTGATCAAATATTATACATTATAATGACATTATTGACATCAGCAGTAACAACATTGTGACTGGTGAGTCTTTCCTACAAAGTGATTTCCTACAAAATGTCACACGTGATAAAAACACACTTTTGAAATGAAATCTAACGATCAACTAAAAATAATGGAATTGAGCCAAACACGGATACAATCCTTGCTATTACACACACAGGAGAAGGAAGGAGACAAGAAAACCAAACTGGAAACCATGTGGGAAACAAGCCGTTACATCACATTAAGTAGAGCGTGATCCTACCTGTGCTTCTTTACTCCATTGCACTGGGCCTTTGGGTTACCATGGTTACCCTCCCCGGACATTCCGCTGGCGGTGGCCGTTCCCTGAGGGTGGTACCGCAATGGAGGCTGCTGCTGAACAGAGGGGGCTCTCTCCCCTCTTCCTCTTCCTCCTCTTCAATCGAGTGTCTGACCACAAACAGGAAGCCGTTCAGAGAGAGAGAACGCTTGTTCTCGGAATCTGCAGGAGTGGGATGCCAGTGGCCAGAGAGACAGAGGGGGTCATGTCACCTTTGAGCTCAGTCCAAAACATGGTAAGCTTAGCTGAAACCTAGTCCAAAAACTCTATTCTTAGACCTGCAACCTGCCTGCACACTCCTCCACCCAGTAGTGACTGACTGAACTCTCTCTTCCTCCTCCTCTCCCTCCCTGGAGCCTGCGAAACCCCACCTGTGGGATAGTGTTCCAATGAGAAGCCACATAAATGCTCTGCTTCCTCCGGGTGCTGTGTCTGCTGTGGTTCGTACAGTACTCTGGCTCCGCCTCTCACCTAGACCTCACTCTACTGCTACTAGGGACGACACAGGTATTAACACCCAGTAAAAGGGGGATGGGAAACAGAATCTCTAAACAATGAGGAGGAGCTGAGATACTGGGGTTAGGGAGCTGGCATGACTAACTAAATATTCAAGAACTTAATGATAGTGGCAATACAAATGCATTTTTTTGACATGCCAATAAAGCATTTAAATTCAAAAATTGAGCTGGCATGATCAGTTATGAGAACAACAAAGCTTCAAATCTCTCGTTATAGAGTAATGCTATTTATAAACGTGGGTCATGTGGCTTAATCCAAAACTAAAGTTCAATCAAAGAAATGGACAAAATGCGTTGATGTATCTTTATTATTTAAACAAACAAGCATATTATGTAAACAAACAGGTCTCATAATGCTCCATAAACATGCTGGTCGATCTTTATCATCTCATTATAGATGCAGTAAGCATGGTCTATTTATAAGAAGAGAGAGAGAGAGAGAGAGAGAGAGAGAGAGAGAGAGCTCTGACCAGTAGATAACTGTGGATGGATGAATAATGCAACAATCCTAGAGTAACAGGGATCACTCTAAAAGGCAACTTTACAACTTTCAGATGAGACTGAAATAAGCTGACGATTAATATTGACTGCTATTGATGTCAAATATTACTAGGTCTTTAAGAGTTTATTCGGAAGATAAGTGCTCTTAATTACATTTACATGATTAGCTCAATCAGGTAATATTAATTACAGAGAAAGGATTTCATAGAATAGCATGTCATATCACTTAATCCGGCAAACCCAAGACACGACAACTGTAAGTGAGTGGATGCGTGCGTAGATGGTGATAATGAGGGGTGTTAAGAGGTGCTAAAAACAAACAAACACAAAGCCGCAAAATGCCATAACAAAAAGCAGTGTCTGTGTGGACAGAGTCTCCTTGATGTATGGGGGAAAGGGGTATTTATCCCCGGGACACACCCGAGCCCAGGTGTGTCCCATTCTGCTGATGACCCTAATACCGACATCTTATTAAGGAAAACAAGAGCAGAGAGAAAGAATTCGTCAGACCGAGTGGGAGGGTCATCACACGTATGACGCTACATGCCTGGCACACCTGTATTTTGAGAGTTTCTCCCATTCTGTCAGGTTGGATGGGGAGCGTAGCTGCACATCTATTTTCAGGTCTCTCCAGAGATGTTCGATCGGGTTCAAGTCCGGGCTCTAGTTGGGCCACTCAAGGACATTCAGAGACTTGTCCCGAATCCACTCCTGCTTTGTCTTGGCTGTGTGCTTAGGGTCATTGTCCTGTTGGAAGGTGAACCTTCGCCCCAGTCTGAGGTCCTGAGTGCTCTGGAGCAGGGTTTCATCAAGGATCTCTCTGTACTTTGCTTCGTTCATCTTTCCCTCAAACCTGACTAGTCTCCCAGTCCCTGCCGCTTAAAAACATCCCCACAGCATGATGGTGCCACCACCATGCTTCACCGTAGGCATGCTGCCAGGTTTACTCCAGACGTGATGCTTGGCATTCAGACCAAAGAGTTCAATCTTGGTTTAATCAGACCAGAGAATATTGTTTCTTATGGTCTGAAAGTCCATTAGAGATGCCTTTTTGCAAACTCCAAGCAGGCTGTGATGTCCCTTTTTACTGAAGAGTTATTCTGTCTGGCCACTCTACCATAAAGGCCTGATTGGTGGAGTGCTGTAGATGGTTGTCTAGAGCGATTTTCTAGGTTCGCTAGCCAGCTATTGTCGTTCTTTTAACGCAACGTAACGTAAACAACACTGCTAGCTAGCCAGCTAGCCCCCGAATAGCAACACTGCAGAAACTATTACACTCAACGGAACGACTTGATTAGTGTAGTGTCAACAACGCACCCACTGCCAGCTGGCCTACTTCAGCAGTACTGTATCATTTTAATCATTTTAGTCAATAAGATTCTTGCTACGTAGCTTAACTTTCTGAACATTCGAGACGTGTAGTCCACTTGTCATTCCAATCTCCTTTGCATTAGCGTAGCCTCTTCTGTAGCCTGTCAACTATGTGTCTGTTTATCCCTGTTCTCTCCTCTCTGCACAGACCATACAAACGCTCCTCACCGCGTGGCCGCGGCCACCCTACTCTGGTGGTCCCAGCTCGCACGACCCACGTGGAGTTCCAGGTCTCCGGTAGCCTCTGGAACTGCCAATCTGCGGTCAACAAGGCAGAGTTCATCTCAGCCTATGCCTCCCTCCAGTCCCTCGACTTCTTGGCACTGACGGAAACATGGATCACCACAGACAACACTGCTACTCCTACTGCTCTCTCTTCGTCCGCCCACGTGTTCTCGCACACCCCGAGAGCGTCTGGTCAGCGGGGTGGTGGCACCGGGATCCTCATCTCTCCCAAGTGGTCATTCTCTCTTTCTCCCCTTACCCATCTGTCTATCGCCTCCTTTGAATTCCATGCTGTCACAGTTACTAGCCCTTTCAAGCTTAACATCCTTATCATTTATCGCCCTCCAGGTTCCCTCGGAGAGTTCATCAATGAGCTTGATGCCTTGATAAGCTCCTTTCCTGAGGACGGCTCACCTCTCACAGTTCTGGGCGACTTTAACCTCCCCGCGTCTACCTTTGACTCTTTCCTCTCTGCCTCCTTCTTTCCACTCCTCTCCTCTTTTGACCTCACCCTCTCACCTTCCCCCCTACTCACAAGGCAGGCAATACGCTCGACCTCATCTTTACTAGATGCTGTTCTTCCACTAACCTCATTGCAACTCCCCTCCAAGTCTCCGACCACTGCCTTGTATCCTTTTCCCTCTCGCTCTCATCCAACACCTCCCACACTGCCCCTACTCGGATGGTATCGCGCCGTCCCAACCTTCGCTCTCTCTCCCCCGCTACTCTCTCCTCTTCCATCCTATCATCTCTTCCCTCCGCTCAAACCTTCTCCCACCTATCTCCTGATTCTGCCTCCTCAACCCTCCTCTCTTCCCTCTCTGCATCCCTTGACTCTCTATGTCCCCTATCCTCCAGGCCGGCTCGGTCCTCCCCTCCCGCTCCGTGGCTCGATGACTCATTGCGAGCTCACAGAACAGGGCTCCGGGCAGCCGAGCGGAAATGGAGGAAAACTCGCCTCCCTGCGGACCTGGCATCCTTTCACTCCCTCCTCTCTACATTTTCCTCCTCTGTTTCTGCTGCTAAAGCCACTTTCTACCACGCTAAATTCCAAGCATCTGCCTCTAACCCTAGGAAGCTCTTTGCCACCTTCTCCTCCCTCCTGAATCCTCCTCCCCTCCCCCTCCTCCCTCTCTGCAGATGACTTCGTCAACCATTTTGAAAAGAAGGTCGACGACATCCGATCCTCGTTTGCTAAGTCAAACGACACCGCTGGTTCTGCTCACACTGCCCTACCCTGTGCTCTGACCTCTTTCTCCCTCTCTCTCCAGATGAAATCTCGCGTCTTGTGACGGCCGGCCGCCCAACAACCTGCCCGCTTGACCCTATCCCCTCCTCTCTTCTCCAGACCATTTCCGGAGACCTTCTCCCTTACCTCACCTCGCTCATCAACTCATCCCTGACCGCTGGCTACGTCCCTTCCGTCTTCAAGAGAGCGAGAGTTGCACCCCTTCTGAAAAAACCTACACTCGATCCCTCCGATGTCAACAATTACAGACCAGTATCCCTTCTTTCTTTTCTCTCCAAAACTCTTGAACGTGCCGTCCTTGGCCAGCTCTCCCGCTATCTCTCTCTGAATGACCTTCTTGATCCAAATCAGTCAGGTTTCAAGACTAGTCATTCAACTGAGACTGCTCTCCTCTGTATCACGGAGGCGCTCCGCACTGCTAAAGCTAACTCTCTCTCCTCTGCTCTCATCCTTCTAGATCTATCGGCTGCCTTCGATACTGTGAACCATCAGATCCTCCTCTCCACCCTCTCCGAGTTGGGCATCTCCGGCGCGGCCCACGCTTGGATTGCGTCCTACCTGACAGGTCGCTCCTACCAGGTGGCGTGGCGAGAATCTGTCTCCTCACCACGCGCTCTCACCACTGGTGTCCCCCAGGGCTCTGTTCTTGGCCCTCTCCTATTCTCGCTATACACCAAGTCACTTGGCTCTGTCATAACCTCACATGGTCTCTCTTATCATTGCTATGCAGACGACACACAATTAATCTTCTCCTTTCCCCCTTCTGATGACCAGGTGGCGAATCGCATCTCTGCATGTCTGGCAGACATATCAGTGTGGATGACGGATCACCACCTCAAGCTGAACCTCGGCAAGACGGAGCTGCTCCTCCTCCCGGGGAAGGACTGCCCGTTCCATGATCTCGCCATCACGGTTGACAACTCCATTGTGTCCTCCTCCCAGAGCGCCAAGAACCTTGGCGTGATCCTGGACAACACCCTGTCATTCTCAACCAAAATCAAGGCGGTGGCCCGTTCCTGTAGGTTCATGCTCTACAACATCCGCAGAGTACGACCCTGCCTCACACAGGAAGCGGCGCAGGTCCTAATCCAGGCACTTGTCATCTCCCGTCTGGATTACTGCAACTCGCTGTTGGCTGGGCTCCCTGCCTGTGCCATTAAACCCCTTCAACTCATCCAGAACGCCGCAGCCCGTCTGGTGTTCAACCTTCCCAAGTTCTCTCACGTCACCCCGCTCCTCCGTTCTCTCCACTGGCTTCCAGTTGAAGCTCGCATCCGCTACAAGACCATGGTGCTTGCCTACGGAGCTGTGAGGGGAACGGCACCTCAGTACCTCCAGGCTCTGATCAGGCCCTACACCCAAACAAGGGCACTGCGTTCATCCACCTCTGGCCTGCTCGCCTCCCTACCACTGAGGAAGTACAGCTCCCGCTCAGCCCAGTCAAAACTGTTCGCTGCCCTGGCCCCCCAATGGTGGAACAAACTCCCTCACGACGCCAGGACAGCGGAGTCAATCACCACCTTCCGGAGACACCTGAAACCCCACCTCTTTAAGGAATACCTAGGATAGGATAAGTAATCCCTCGCACCCCCCCTTAAGTTTTAGATGCACTATTGTTAAGTGACTGTCCCACTGGATGTCATAAGGTGAATGCACCAATTTGTAAGTCGCTCTGGATAAGAGCGTCTGCTAAATGACTTAAATGTAAATGTAAATGGAAGATTCTCCCATCTCCACAGAGGAACTCTGGAGCTCTGTCAGCGTGACCAGTAGGTTCTTGTTCACCTCCCTGACCAAGGCCCTTCTCCCCCAATTGCTCAGTTTGGCCAGGCGGTGAGCTCTAGGAAGAGCCTTGGTGGTTCCAAACTTCCGTTTAAGAATGATGGCGGCCACTGTGTTCTTGGGCACCTTCAATGGTTCAGACATTTTTGGTACCTTTCCCCAGATCTGTGCCTCGACACAATCCTGTCTCGGAGCTCTATGGACAATTCATTCAACCTCATGGCTTGGTTTTAGCTCTGACATGCACAGTCAACTGTTGGACCTTATGTAGACAGGTGTGTGCCTTTCCAAATCTAGTTGTAGAAACATCTCAAGGATGATCAAGGGAAACAGGATGCAACCGAGCTCAATTTCTAGTCTCAAGGCTGTATACTTATGTAAATACGGTTTTTGTTTTTTGTAGAAAACCCCCCAGAGTTTTAGCTTCATCATAATGGGCTACATACCGTGTGAAGATTGACGAGGAAAAAACATATTTCAATACATTTTAGAATAAGGCCGCAACGTAACACAATGTGGAGAAAGGGGACGGGATCTTAACACTTTCTGAATGCACGGTACACTGTGCTGGAGCTGGCCACTACAGAGTGCTATATCTAATTCAGTACTCAACCATTGGTAGTTCACGTTAAGGCCAAGCATAGAGTAACTACTGGAGATAACAATTCCATTTCCTCTGGTTATATCAAAATCAAATGTATATGACACATGCTTCGTAAACAACCGGTCTAGTCTAACAGTCAGATGCTTACTTACGGACCCTTCCCAACAATGCAGAGAATAAATAAATAAATAAATAATAGAAAAATAACACAGGGAATAAATACACAATGAGTAACGATATATTGGTTTCATACACGGCCTACCAGTACCGATTCGATTTGCAGGGGTACGAGGTAGATACAGTATGTACATATAGCTAGGTATAAAGTGAAGAGGCGACAGGATAGATAATAAACAGTAGCAGCAGCGTATGTGATGAATCAAACAGGGTAGTGCAAAAAGGGGTCAATGCAGATTAATGCAGTTAAATAGTTAACCAATACCTACCCAGACTAACTATTTGGCAGTCTTATGGCTTAGGGGTAGAAGCTGTTCAGAGTCCTGTTGGTTCCAGACTTAGTGCATCGGTACAGATTGCCGTACGGTGGAGAACAGTCTATGACTTTGGTGGCTGGAGTTTTTGACCATTTTTAGGGCCTTCCTCTGACACCGCCTGGTATATTGGTCCTGGATGGCAGGGAGCTCGGCCCCAGTGATGTACTGGGCCATATGCATTACCCTCTGTAGCGCCTTGCGATTGGATGCCAAGCAGTTGACATACCAAGCAGTGATACAGCCAGTCAAGATGCTCTCAATGGTGCAGCTGTAGAACTTTGAGAATCTGAAGGCCCATGCCAAATCTTTTCAGCCTCCTGAAGTGGAGTTGTTGGGCATTTGTCACGACTGTGTTGGTGTGTGTGGACCATGATAATTCCTTAGTGATGTGGACCCTGAGGAAATTGAAGCTCCACTACAGCCCCGTCGATGTGGATGGGGGCATGCCCTGTAGTCCACGATCAGCTCCTTTGTCTTGCTGACATTGAGGGAGAGGTTGTTGTCCTGGAACCACACTGCCAGGCCACTGACCTCCTCTCTATAGGCTGTCTCATCGTCGTCAAGCAAACTTAATGATGGTGTTGGAGTCGTGCGTGGCCACAGTTTTGGGTGAACAGGGAGTACATGAGGTAAGTAAGCACGCAACCCTGAGGGGCCCCCGTGATGACGGTCAGTGTGTCGGATGTGTTGTTGCCTATCCTCACCACCTGGGGGCGGCCTGTCAGGAAGTGCAGGATCCAGTTGAAGAGGGAGGTGTTCGGTCCCGAGCTTAGTGATCAGCTTGGAGGGCACTATGGTGTTGAATGTTGAGCTGTAGTCAATGAACAGCATTCTCACGTAGGTGTTCCTCTTGTCCAGATGGGAGAGGGCAGTGTGCAGTGTATTAGAGATTGCGTCATCTGTGGATCTGTTGGGGTGGTATTTGAATTGGAGTGGGCCCAGTGTATGTGGGATGATGGTGTTGATGTGAGCCATGGCCAGCCTTTCAAAGCATTTAATGGCTACAGATGTGAGTGCTACGGGCGATAGTTATTTAGACAGGTTACCTTGCTGGGCAATACTTGCTTCTTTCTTCAATAAGTAACATTGTATGCATCAATGACGTCAGACAGTGGTATGGAAGTGCTTTGAAATGTGCATGACCCATGTATGTGAGACCTTAGATGGCTTAAAGGTTCTGCATGGTCAATCCGACAACTGCAGTGGCCGTACACCATTTACAGTGGTACGGCCTCTGCAGAACTCAGGACATTCATACTTCTTGCGCTTCGTGGAGCAGAGCTGTTGTGAAGTAAGTTGTCAAGGAAGTGAGTTCGTGTTTATACAGGACCTCCGGCCCCCACCTACTGTCAACCAATCGTGTCAATTCATAGCTACAGTATATTGAGCCCTCAAGCATTGTTAGAACACTTGGGAGGTGCATGGTGATGCGGTATGGAGCTCAATTTGACCTCCGCAACCCTCTGGAGCCTCAGAATCGCATTTTCGAAATAAGCATAAATAAGCATAAATTTAGTTTAAATGTCTCCTTCAACAGCTTGCTATTACTATGATCTAAGTTGCTAGAAATGTGTATGTCCCATGTATGAGAGACCTTAGAACGATTAGGTTACATGTCTCTTGTATGTTTTTTTATACAATACGTGCAACATTTCATTTATGTCTAAATGTCATCCACCCATTTAAGTCATATTACATATTACTATGAATCTTGTATGTGTATTTGTTGCCATATGTATTACTTACAAGTTCCAGGTAGAACATAAGAATCGTGTTAAATTCTTCTATATCTTTTCAATAAGGGATAATATTTCAGCCTTAAGAAGAAGCAACTGCTAGCTGACTCAGCCTTGGGATTCATTAGCAGAGGCCATTTTGAGGTTGTTACTTCTCTGTGACACTAGTTCTAAGGGCAATTATTTGAGCCCAACATGGAGACAATTAGCCAGTGTAGCAGGTTGGGTAACCAGCTGTGTAATGCATCACTGGGATTGGTCATTAGACAGGAAGATGTGGAGGGAGGCTGGGGTGGCTGCGGTGCCCTGGGGACCATCTGGGGCAATGGACCAAGCTGTGGGCACTTGAGGATGTGAGGTGAATTATGTTCCGAGACACACACTCTAAAGTTGCTCTTAACTTCAACTTGCTCTTTGTGTGATGTTCTCATCTGATAGAACTGCCTATGGTCATGAGCAATCCATATACAATTGAGGTTGTATGATATTGCATAATCAAAGGTGGTGAAAATGTGTGTTTACGAGGACCATCTGAAGGATAGGCTACCCATTGCTATGGCAGTCAGCATACAATCATACAACACAATTATTAACGCTCTACCAAAGAATACTGCCAACCAGTTACAGTATAAAGGACAAAACAAAGAGTGAAATCTCCCTCATCCCCAGAGCCTACTGTCTGCTGCAGAAATAAGTGTTGCTGGAGCCTAAAGGTGTCAGTGCTGCTGATAAAAATAAACTATGCGTCTATATAGGATCCAGCCTATTCTTCAACACAGAAACAACTCCACAGGGGAAGTGCTTTTCACTTCTGACAAGAGTGGGGACGAGCTATGGTTAGGGAACCAGATAGTTTCAATGAACAATTCAGACAGAAGGACAACTCAGCTTTATAGTTAATTGCTGCAGAGCCACGATAGTCAACCCATTATTTATTCAAACCCACTCACCACTTACACTGCTGCTATATTGATTAATATTACCATTAATATGTATCATTTTTACCCATTTACATATACAGTACCCCTGCACTTTGTAATTATGGTACTGGTACTTTTTCTTTTCGTACTTCGTGTGTTTTCGTGTGTTTTCTTACTGCATTGTTGGGAAAGAGCTTGTAAATAAGCATTTCACTGTACTGTTCTACACCTGCTGTATAGAGTGCAAAGAAACGTTGAAACTATAAACTGGCAGTGTACTCCAGAAGCGTTAATAGATCGTTTTGTATAGAGGTGTTTATAGAGGTCTTTCAGAAATGATCAGAGTCAACAACAGTTAGAGGTCAAAGAAAAACAGGATAGCCTGCAATTCAAATCACAATACTCTGAATGAAAATATCAGATGTTGGAGAACTTATACTGCCCCTACTCCCTATATAGTGTACTTCTAGTGCTCTACCCATTAGGCTTCGGTCAAAAGTAGCGCACTATATAGGGAATAGGACGCCGTTTGGGATGCATCAAGTGTTTGTTGGATTTGACTGACCTGACAGGGCATCATAGCAGTCATCCTCTGTGAGTGTGTATAGTGTGGCTTTACAGAGGGACTGTTGGTCTACTTCCTGGTGCTCTGTAGCTAACGTCTGGAGAGCCTCTGACAGCTTGTTCTTCTCTACTTCCTGTTCCAACTTCACACACACACACACACACTTTAGACAAGACATGGCATAGAATGCCATAACAAACACTATCCCACACAACATTAATTTGACATTTGTTTTAATAGATCTGATAAACAGTGAGATGTGTTTGTGTGGTATTGATCACTCCCTCTGTAGAGTTTGTAGTTGAAGCTGCTCCTGACAGGTAGGCAGGTCATTGTTCTAAACCCCATCCTACAGATCCAGTTTCCTCCACTCGGAACCAAACACCCCCATCTCAGAGAGCAATGTGGGCCAGGATCAAGTGTCTTCCTGGGCAACCTGAGCTCGGTTGCTGGCCATTCCCCCCTGTCTGATGCTGCTGTTATGGATCCTCCACTAACAGGAAGACAGCAGTAAAAGGCACTATGACAAAACAAAACTCTTACCAAGCATCATCATAAGTCAGAACCTGGGCTTTGACCACTCAACATTTACATTTACATTTAAGTCATTTAGCAGACGCTCTTATCCAGAGCGACTTACAAATTGGTGCATTCACCTTATGACATCCAGTGGAACAGTCACTTTACAATAGTGCATCTAAATCTTAAAGGTGGGGGGGGGTGAGAGGGATTACTTATCCTATCCTAGGTATTCCTTAAAGAGGTGGGGTTTCAGGTGTCTCCGGAAGGTGGTGATTGACTCCGCTGTCCTGGCGGAGTCAATCACCAGAGACCACAAGAGACCGCTGGAAAGAAAGTCAACCTACTTCGAGTTACAGTTTCTCCTTTGATGCGTTTCCAGAGAAAATAAGTACTATGGTAAATAAATAAATACTTGATCTAAAATACTTTCCCTACTGATCTACTGAGGGGAGAAGTTGATTGAATTCCATGAGTAAAAAAAGCACAGTAACTGAAGACAAAAACAAAGTGAGTCAAGTCCCCACAGAGTGAAAAGATGCCAAAGTCACCATGGGAAAGGATGACAGGCAAACAGCCTCAGCAAACAGCCTCAGCAAACAGCCTCAGCTGTCTCCATCAGAAACTGGAGCCAGTAAACCAGGCTGTAAATCTGAGATAGCGGCCACCATCTTCAATTAAAGTTATGAGAAAAAAAATGAAAGAAAAAAAAACGAAAGAAAAAAACAACAACTTCAATTACCCTGCCTGTACACACACACACACACACACACACACACACACACACACACACGAGGGGCAGTTTCTAATAATAAGTGTTGTTTCCTTTATTACAACCTATTGTGGCTGTCTGACATTCACCTTGGTGCGTTACTGTATTACTTATTCTGGTACAAGGCACACATTGTTGAGCTTGTCGTCATCACAGTCAAAAGGGCATGTGGACAAACAATACCACAACCCCGGCCAAACACTAACGTAAAACTCATACTGTAATAATCAGTGGTGTTAAATAACCACTAGGTCATAGCTACCTGAGAGGTAGGGGGGACAAACAGTGAGAGGGTACTTGTTATCTATTCTATATGATGACGTAAAAGGATTAGTGAACATTATATATCATGGCTCTTGAACATAACCAGGAGTTAAAATAACCACTTTAAATCCAGAGGCCAGATAACAATTCCAAGAGAGAATACAGAGGACGATAAACAAAAACCCTTCAGTACAAGAAGAGTCACTGGAGAGTGCAGGGACTCTGATAGAATGATTCAGTCCTTAGATTGTTTCTGAAAATGTCAGGACACTTACATAGGTAGATGGTAAATTGAAAACTCAAAGTAGTTGCCTTGTAAGTTCTCCATCCCTTCTAACCCAGACAATAGATCAGACAATTATCATAATATACTGTCTGTATATTATAATTGTCTGTCTGTTCTCTATAGCTCTAATTGGAGTCTGGCCCAATGTTAATTACCCCAGCCTGCTCCAGTGCTGCGGCTGAGGTCAGAGAGATGAGGAAGAATCCTGTGAATCAATATGCTAATACAGGTTGTGCTGAGCTGCTTCAAAAAGGGCTCTATTTGTGATCAGTACATGATCAGATTGGCAGGTGGGATGCAAAAAAGGTGAATTTATCACAACAAATAGGGTCATTACTTTCCATCCATTCTTTGATGGAACAACACATCAAACAAGGTAAAAGGCCAGGTAAACATGTTTTATATACAATACCTGAAACCACATCAAAATTGAATCCTGAATTCAATACAACATTTTTGTCAAAACCATTCCTTGTGTAAGACTTACAAAGTCTAGTTTGAATGTAGAATGGCTGAGTCCTGATTTTTCATCCTTCTCCAAAATGGGAGTCCACACTTTGGGGGTGGAGAATTGGGACTCACTTTCTGAAGGGTGGAACATCAATTTATTTTAAGAAATACGGGTGAATCATATCCATCCTATAAATAGATGCCTTTGACATTCTGCTGTCTGGCACCATAGTGTCAGAAACAGTCCATTTTATCTTCTCCCCCCCCCCATACAAGTTACAGTGCAGTAGGCCTGTCAACACATTCACATCAGCTAAAAAGACATCCTCTAGAGATCTCAATGGAGGTTAGGGAGAGTTGGTACTGTAGTGAGAAGGGGAACAAAACCAGATGCGGTCTTAAATAGGTCAGGGTTAGTTCCAGTCTGTATGCTCTGGAAGGGGATTTGCTTAGATATACCATAAATAATGGAAAATATCAGATACAAGGACATTTCAATTAGGAATGAGCCTCTATTGACCATGGCCAGTTGTTTAATGCTGAAAGATGCTTTATCCCCCACATCTATCCCTCTCCTCCCTCTCTTAGATCAAGGAATATCAACAGAAGAACATTCTAGATTTAAATCTAGGACATAAATGAGAAACTGCCATTTTGATGAGCATAACATATGCTGCCTTTTATATCCACCAGATGAAACATCCTTACAAATAGTATATTCTCACTCTGCCTGTGAAATAAGCACTTGTAAACACTAAATTCACTCTACTCAGAACAAGGTAGTCTTGCTCATCTATGTAGCTACAGAAACTAATTGAGCTCACGTTGCAGCAGGAGCCCGAGCCAAGGCTCACAAGAGCATCTGAAGCGGTAGCTTGGCTCTGGAGAACCATCCGGGAATACTTTGTTGTGTAACGTGCCCCAGTGCTTTCTCTCTCTTACCCTCCTCTCCTCCCCCTATCCCATCCCTCCAGCCTCTCGCCTCAGCACACAGCGCTATTTTAAGCTCCGCTGAGGCTCTGTGGCTGTATTGTATTCTTTCGAAAGCCTCAGAGAATCACAGCTCCCAGTCTCGCCGCACGGGACCCTGAAGCTGCAAGCTTTAACTTTGTTTTCACGCTAGAGAGGAAACAGATTTTGGGGCAAACGGGTCCTATTGAATACTAGATACACTACTGTACAGTGTTGACATCTAAATGGGGTTCTTTGGCACTAAGCGGTTTCGTCTCTTCACTACCCTCCCAATTGTGCATTTAACTAAACATATTTACATAATGGAGTAGAATTAACCAAACATGGAAACAACAACGAAAGGTCTTGGGGCCTGTTTAGTAGAGTGCAATGTCACTGAACATTCTAATCAAGTCATCTCTATTTATTATACAGTTGAAGTCGGAAGTTTACATACACCTTAGCCAAATACATTTCAACTCAGTTTCACAATTCCTGACATTTAATCCTAGTAAAAATTCCCTGTATTAGGTCAGTTAGGATCACCACTTTATTTTAAGAATGTGAAATGTCAGAATAATAGTAGAGTGATTTATTTCAGCTTTTATTTCTTTAATCACATTCCCAGTGGGTCAGAAGTTTACATACACTCAATTAGTATTTGGTAGCCTTGCCTTCAAAATGGTTGAACGTGGGTCAAACGTTTCGGGTAGCCTTCCACAAGTTTCCCACAATAAATTGGGTGAATGTTGGCCCATTCCTTCTGACAGAGCTGATGTAACGGAGTCAGGTTTGTAGGACTCCTTGCTCACACACACTTTTTCAGTTCTGCCCACAAATGTTCTATGGGATTGAGAGCAGGGCTTTGTGATGGCCACTCCACTACTTTGACTTTGTTGTCCTTAAGCCATTTCGCCACAACTTTGGAAGTATGCTTGGGGTCATTGTCCATTTGGAAGAACCATTTGCGACCATGCTTTAACTTCCTGACTGATGTTTTGAGATGTTGCTTCCACGTAAATTTCCGGCCTCATAATGTCACCTTTTTTGTGAAGTGCACCAGTCCCTCCTGCAGCAAAGCAACCCCCACAACTTGACGCTGCCACCCCCATGCTTCACGGTTGGGATGGTGTCCTTCGTCTTGCCACCATCCCCCTTTTCCTCCAAACATAATGATGGTCATTATGGCCAAACAGTTCTATTTTTGTTTCATCCCTCCAGAGGACATTTCTCCAAAAAGTACAATCTTTGTCCGCATGTGCAGTTGCACAGTCTGGCTTTTCTATGGTGTTTTTGGAGCAGTGGCTTCTTCCTTGTTGAGCGGCCTTACAGGTTATGTCGATATAGGACTTGTTTTACTGTGGATAAAGATACTTTTGTACCCGTTTCCTCCACCATCTTCACAAGGTCCTTTGCTGTTGTTCTGGGATTGATTTGCACTTTTTGGACCAAAGTACGTTCATCTCTAGATGACAGAACGCGTCTCCTTCCTGAGCAGTATGATGGTTGCGTGGTCCCACAGTGTTTATACTTGCGCACTATTGTTTGTACAGATGAACGTGGTACCTTCAGACATTTGGAAATTGCTCCCAAGGATGAACCAGACTTGTGGAGGTTTACATTTTTTTCTGAGGTCTTGGCTGATTTCTTTTGATTTTCCCATAATGTCAAGCAAAGAGGCACTTAATTTGAAGGTAGGCCTTGAAATACATCCACAGGTACACCTCCAATTGACTCAAATTATGTCAGTTAGCATATCAGAAGCTTCTAAAGCCATGACATCATTTTCTGGAATTTTCCAAGCTGTTTAAAGGCACAGTCAACTTAGTGTATGTAAACCTTCTGACTCACTGGAATTGTGATACAGTGAATTATAAGTGAAATAATCTGTCTGTAAACAATTGTTGGAAAAAATACTTGTGTCATGCAAAAAGTAGATGTCATAACCAAACTATAGTTTGTTAACAAGAAATTTGTGGAGTGGTTGAAAAACAACGTTCAATGACTCCAACCTAAGTGTATGTAAACTTTCGACTTCAACTGTATTTTCATCATATCTGAACATTTGACCTCCGAATACAGCCTGGTTCTACATGCTGTGATCACAGCGACGAAATTCAGACTGTAAAAGAAACATGACAGGAAGTGTTTAGGTTCATCTTCAGGTCCCATGCAGTGAGCTGGCCCGCTGAGAGAGGTCAGTGCGGAGAGCAGGGTGCAGACCTGGGCTCAGGTCACCATCTCCCCTGGTGAGAGATGAAAGACAGGGTGACTCATTGAGAAGACGAGGGGTTATGGCTGCCTGGCATCTGTCTGTGATGCTGTTCCCTGAGGGGTTGGAGGCGGCTGTCATTCTGTTTTGTGGACATATTGTACGTGAATGATTTTAGAAGTCTCACACAAAACCACTGATAGTGGTGACAAAAACCAAGTGACAGCAGTTGTTCTTGTTCCTACAGATTAAAAAATATATATAACATGGAGCCAGTGTTTTTGTTGTGACTTAGGTGTGAGGCAGAAATCGGTGTCAAAGATGTTGCTGAGACAGTTGCACAGACGTGTGTGTGTATGTGAGCATCAGACTCCACTTTAAGGAGTTTCTGCACCGCCTACATACAATACAGTCACTACGTTGATATCAAGTCTATATTGGAAAACAAAGCAGGAAAAACAAAGACAAACGAGACATCCACAATTCAAAGACCAATCACACGCTCTCGCTCCCTGCCTGAGAAATCATTTGGACTTCTTTGATAATAGGCCAAATCTGGATATAATGAATGATCTGGGTCAGGGAATATTCACCCACTGGAGAGGGGACTGGAACTGCATCTAAACCACCAAATGACTCACATCATCTTCATAGCACACATCTGTGAGAACTAAAAGCTGCCCATAACACAACAACAATCACAACAAACCCAACAACATGTGGCTCACTGTTAACTTTGGATCTTGATCATAATGTTTCCTTTGTCAGGAAAATCTTCTGGCCATACCAGTTCAACATGACATGGGGTCAGGAGTATTTCCTGATCAGTTAAGCAGTCCCCCCCCCCCCCCCCCGGCTCCACCAGTCCAGTATTACATGACTGTGGCCCTGAGTTTTCCTTGGTCAGATACAGTCAGGAAACACAGGGCACTATTAATCACCCTCTCTGAGGGTCTCAGGTAGAGTTGGGATATGCAAAAAACTAATTTCCAATTCAGACATGCATATAATACACACTTGTAGATGTGTGAAATAGGACAAATATAAGCTCCAATCAAATTATTATCACCATCAACAGGCAAAGAATGGCTATTTAGGCGGCAGCTGCAACAGTAGAAACAGTAGTAGTGAGAGCTGTGCCGTGGTAGGAACAGAGGGATGGAGATAAATGGATTAGTGTTAATACTGTCCATCTCTCCCTCCTGGACACTCTGCTAGGTGTCTTAATCCCATTAGTCTGATCTCACACATCCAACTCAGAGATGGAGCCGACACACATCGTTGTGCTTGTTCAGACATCTCAGTGATCCATTGTCCAAGCAACCAATCCCGTTTCGACTGTCTGGCCAGTGAGCCTCGTTTATGACACTCACTTTGCATCGCTTACTATGGATGGGATCTTCTAGAACGCTGCTAGATATTCTGAGCGCTATCAGACAGCACTAGCCCAGGACCAGCAAGCAGAAGGCAATGTATCCGACCACTGGGGGTCATTTGAACGCCAGCTCAAAACGGTCATTTTTAAATCAGAAAAGGTGAGAAGGAAATAAACTTTTTCCAGACATACACTACATGGCCAAATGCTTGTCGAACAGCTCATTCCAAACTCATGGGCATTCATATGGAGTTGGTCCCCCCTTCGCTACTATACCACCGCCTCCACTCTTCTGGGATGGCTTTCCACTAGCTGTTGGAACATTGCTGCTATAACAGCCTCCACTCTTCTGGGATGGCTTTCCACTAGCTGTTGAAACATTGCTGCTATAACATCCTCCACTCTTCTGGGATGGCTTTCCACTAGCTGTTGGAACATTGCTGGGGGGACTTGCTTCCATTCAGCCACAAGACCATTAGTGAGGTCAGGCACAGATGTTGGCCAATTAGACCTGTACGCAGCCAGATTTCCAATTCATCCCAAAGGTGTTCGAGGGGGTTGAGATCAGGGCTCTGTGCAGGCCAGTCAATTTCTTCCACACTGATCTTGACAAACCATTTCTGTATGGACCTTGCTTTGTGCATGTGGGCATTGGCATGCTGAAACAGGAAAGGGCCTTCCCCAAACTTTGAAGCACAGAATCATCTAGAATGTTATTGTATGCTGTAGTGCTAAGATTTCCCTTCACTGGGACTAAGGGACTTAGCCCAAATCATAAAAAACAGCAGAGACCATTATTTCTCATCCACCAAACTTTACAGTTGGCAATATGCATTGGGGCTGGTAGCGTTCCCCTGGTATCCGCCAAACCCAAATTCGACCGTCGGACTGCCAGATGCTGACGTGTGATTCATCACGCTAGTGAGCATGTTTCCACTGCTCCAGAGTCCAATGGCCGAGCTTTACACCACTCCAGCCGACACTTGGCATTGCGCATGGTGATCTCAGGCTTGTGTGTGGCTGGTCTGCTATGGAAACCCATTTCATGAAGCTCTCAACGAATAGGTCTTGTGCTGACGTTGCTTCCAGAGGCAGCTTGGAACTGGGTAGCGAGTGTTGCAACCGAGGAGAGACGCACTATGCGCTTCAGCACTTGGCGGTCCAATCCTGTGAGGTTGTATGGCCTACAACTTCGCGGCGGAGCCATTTTTGCTCCTAGATGTTTCCACTTCACAATAACAGCACTTACAGTTGACCAGGGATGCTCTAGCAGGGCACTAATGTGGAACATGGACTTATTGGAAAGGTGGCATGTAGTGTATGTTTCTTACCATGAAGCTGCTGAAATACTGGCTGATTATTGCAGTCATATCATCAGTGACTTACTACATTCAAACCAGGACTTCAGCCTTGCTCTTTCTGTATTGCAGAGGGACTCTGTCATACAACCTTCCCTCTGGAAATGTCATAGCACCAGATGTTGAAGTCCAAGTTCACTAAACACAGCAGCACTGTGAGCACAGCATGGCCTTACTGTATGTCAAATGTATTGCTAAATCAACTACAAATTCACAACTCTTTCATTTTTTTATCAAAACAAACAGTTTCAGCTCTTCGTCAGGTACTTCTTATAATGCTCTAACAATATGACAGAGTACACTGCAATAAAACCCAATGTCATAAAATGCATATTACCAGATAAAAGTTGTAAATGCACTGAACACTATGCAAAACCCTCTTCATGCACACTCAATGGTACACTTCACCATCAGAGCAGTCAAGATGACTTGTTCTGAATGTAAAATGCCTGTTTTTAATGATCTACGTACATTGCAAAAGAGACCCTACCCTGGTCTAAATGGTGAATCCCTGTTTAAATAAAAGGTCAAATAAATACATTTAAGAAACTCACTTGAACAACCTTCAAGTACTTAACCTCAGAATGAAACAAGCAAAGTTTATAAAGAGCAGCCTAATGCAAATAGACCCATAGTAGTTCAGAAGACAATGAAAAACAAAGGGAGGATGTTTGTCTGTACCTGAGTGGATAGAGGGTGCTGCTGTCACTTTTCCTCCTCCTGTCCTCGGGATGCTCTGCTGGGTGGTAGAATTGTGCCTGCCTCTGTGAACGTACGTACGTGCGTGCGAGTGTGAAAGCATGTGTCTCTGCTTGAGTGTTAATATGCACGTGCAACAGTTCCGTCTCCGAATGCCTAGCGTTTCCCTTAAGCAAGAGCGTGTGTGAGTGTGTGTGCCTGCACTGATCTGCAAGCAGAGTGCAGAGCTCAGCATAAAAGCGGATCTTGCTCGGCTGTGTCCTTGCTACAGGCTTGCTAGTGATTACCACTCTGTTCTACTGATGTCCCAAGGGCACGGCCGCGAGGACAGGTGCGCACACACACAAACAAACCCTCCCTTCTACACATACACAGCCATCAGCCCCTCAGTTTACTAACCCTCCCTTGTCACACAGCTACTGGCCAGTCACAGCAGGGGGAGGGGCTTCTATAACCCATTCACCATGAATGCATGAGCCAATAAGAACACAGCCCACTTGTAAACAATTGTGTAAGCATCAATACGACTGAATGGGCCTGGGCTAGCTTAGCAGGGCTAACTGAAACCAACTGTCACTTTTCTGGAGTAGAATATATAAGGTAACAATGGAACTCTGTGATTGGCTAGCCCTGAAAAAGTTGGAATCTGTGTTGGTTTGTGTTCCGGTCTGGGTGTGTGCGTGTAGACTAGTGGTTTCAACCTGTGGTCCGCTGTGCAGATGGTCTGCAAAATGTTTTAGTGTTTATTCATTTTAGATCAAGAGCTTTTGATAGTGATTTGGTGGTCTCCAGAACGGAAATATTTGGGATCCGCTGGTGTTGACTTCATCTGACCTGGAGGGAGTCTGTGAGGTCGCCAAGATCTATCTTCATCCCCCTCCTCATCTGTCTGCTCCTGGGTAGTGACAGCTGCTGTTGGCCACATGCTCCTCCAGGGCATCCAAGCATCTCTGTACACATGTACATACAAGCACAAATAAAAACACTCCACAGAACTAGGCCTATGTGTTTGTTGTAAACTATGAAGTACGTTGTCCCAAACCACATAATCTATACTAGGAGAACGTCACTTTTCTTATAGCCTCTGGATCCATCTTGGATGACACCTTAAAGTGATGGAGACCAAAGATCTAAATGAGTGACAGACATAAAAACAATAGACATTAAAAGATATGGCAGTAGGTTTTTCTAATGTCAACATAATGTGACAGATATGCATTGCAAGAATCGCATACCAGTGAAAGGTTAACTAACTGTCTGTTGTGCCGTCCACATCTTAATGTGTGGTAGAGCATGGAGAACACAGTGTCCTGGTGCCTACCTACTCTGCAGTGAGCTTTCATCAGAGCCTTAGAGCCTTGCCAGACACCAACCACTGTATCCGTTCTGGAAACAAACACAAAAAGATATCCCTACACTGCCTCAGGCTCTTCAGGGGAAAAGAGGAGCAGGTTGCTGTGTATCCAATAAGGAGGGAGGGATAGTGGAGTAAGGGTGTAAGTAGTTTAAAGACTCATTGTCTTGGATACCAGAATATAACTCCGTTTGAATGACCACCCAATAGGAATGCCATCCCAGAAAACTGTCACTCTAAGGGTCAAACGCAGCATCACTACATTACAATATCAGTTTTCAAAATGACTTAAATGTAAATGTAATGTAAGTGTTTCAGAAACACTAAACATCAGTTCCCAAATATAGTAATTATAAAATAATTCCATTCTGTTCAAAGATTGTACAGTATATTTCAAAATATATTAATATTTGCTTAGAATAAATACAAAAGACACACAAATACTTTCCATAGGCCTTCAAAGTTCGGCACAACACAAGTCGTACCCTCTAGGGGAAGAATTTTTTGTTTTGTTTCAGTACATTCACAGAATCAGCAGCTTTTTGCTCCAATGTTCCTCTCACATCTCACCTTGTCATGACTGCCCACCAGAATCTGCTTAATCTCCTCACTGCAGGCCAGGTCAAAAACGGTTTGGTCTGCAACAGAACATAGCCATTTATCAGTAATTTATCAATGACATCCTGCTAGCTGACAGGGAGGGAGGCAGTGAATAGAACACATATGCGTCCCAAATGGAACCTTATTCTAGTGCACTACTTTTTAACAGGGAGAATAGGGCTCTGGTAAAAGGCAGTGCACTATGTAGGGAACACCAACTAAGTAGATTTTGCTTTGTAAATGTTAGGCAAAATCTATATGACTGTTCTATACATTATGACATGCAAGTGATTTGAAACTGCATCCAGGCTCTTCGTAAAGTAATATCCATGCAAACATGTAAGTCACAAGCGTATTTAATATTTATTAAAAAAGGTATACCATAGTTCTAAAAAATAATGTGTTTAATTTCTGCAGTGGACATATCAGTTGCTACATACTGCTCATTCTTGATGCTGGGGCTGGCTCCAGACTTGAGCATCTTTCTCACACACTGCTTCTGCCCCCTGTAGGCAGGTCTCTACAGTGGATGTCTGGAGGCCTCATCTTGCAGAGCTGAGAAAGGTAAGACATCAAAAGTGAATGAATGAATTAAGCACATGGTGTCTACACATTCACTTAACATGCATGACACATGTAAGTTAACTCTGCATGTAAGCAATTGATAAATGTGCAAACAAAATTTGTATAAAACCAAACAAGTTTTTGTAGCAGAATCTTGCATCCTATCCTGAAGGACAAGGTCGACCTCTTCAATTGCAAAGTCAGTAACCAAGCTGATGACAATGTAAGACGAAATGTAACATGATATACAGTGTTAATCATCAAGAAGACCATTTGGGCAGTCAGCCGAAAGTCAGGCTTCTACTCTACTCCACCTTGAGGTTGAGAGGTTCAGTGGAGGGCCAGGGATGATCAGATGCTGACCAGCTGAGACAGGCTGAAGATGTCTCCCTCTCTGTCCACCCCCAGAAGCTTCGCTTCCTTCCTCTTCTCCTCTCTGATCTCTGCAGCTATGCACAATTGACATAGGGTTTGTAAACCAGGGTCGTGTTCAGTAGGGCAAACAGTAGTAAAATGTTATGCAACGGAAAGGAAAATATGCGTACTTATTGGACAAGTTCACGAAGTACCTCCCCATCTCATTCTGTTTAAAATCTCACTCGACCCACTGAAAATGTGTGTTCTTATTGGACAAGTTCAGAAAATACCATGCCATTTCAAAACTTTTTTCATCTACTGAACACAACCTAGTGCAGGGACGAAGCGAGACCATCAATCACACAACTTACCCTCGTGCATGGCAATGATCTCATTATCCTCGTAGACAGATTTAGGGACCTGGGCTGTCCCGTAGATGATAGTGGCACAGGTATCGTAACAGAAAAATAACTACTTCCTGTAACAGAAACAGGATTACATTCTCCATAGAAATGCAATACTAAGTAGCTGTGCATACCGCACACCTGAACACACATTATATTGTACACACGTGAAAGTACTGGAAAAAGCACATGAAATTATGACATATTTATTCCCAACACACATACACAAGGCTTAAACGTTCATTTGAATACAACTAAGTACTATATAAGTAAAATGATGTGTAATACATTAACAATTGATAAGTAAGTCTGTATTCTCACCTTGAGTAGCTCCTCCACAACATCTTTGTGTCCAAAGTAGCAGCCCAGATCCAACCTGACAACAACAAATTGCAAAATAATTGATGTAGCCCATCTGACATTACCGACTGACACTTACTAAATCTGCAACAACGTTACAATTTGTGCTGTGGCTTAATTAGCATACGTTATGAAAAGAAATACACTTCTGGGTTCATATCGACTCACCTCACCTGGGCAAAGTGTTATTGTTAGATTCCATGCGCAACAAGTGATTAACATTCATCAAACAGCTTTGATATCCGGGAAATTTGCCTATATTCCGGGGCTTGAAATCAATATTTGGTTGTTGCAACAGTCGCCCACAGAAAAGTCACGTTTTAGAGGAGTGTGTGGTCGGCTACGCTAGACTGTTTTGCTTCTAAACCTTCGTTATCAACTTAATTTCAATAGTGAGCAGGACATATATTCTAACTTACATTCGTTTCGCAGTAAAGAACATCCACTATAGAAAAGGTTGCGTTGACAAGTGACAGCGCATATCGTGAAATTGGATCTCAGCTAAGGACTGGAACTTGTGGACACACGTGATCAATTTAAAGCGTTTCATCGTCATTGAAAGAAACGTTTATTTCTCAAATGTGTTTTTAACAAAGATGATCTAAATGTCAAAATCACAGAGAATTAAGAAAAGCGATTTAATAGAACGTGCTCTCACGCATTTGAGCAAGTGTTGTTCTCCAATAGTACGCTAGATGGAACTATTGCAATGAACCCCACCCTATGTATGGTTTCATTGTTCAGGCCATTAGGCTTTAGACAAAATGTACACTTCGTCAATGAAAGATCAACCCCAAGCTTCCTAGATTGTTTTAAGGTAAACAATTATTGTATGTTATTATTTGTGTGAGGTCATTCCATCATTTTTACCTCTACACTAAAACACAAGCCTGCCTGGATGCGAAAAAAAGTACAGCAATGCCAACTCTTGCCCACTTTTTCTGGGGCCTCATTTATCAAAGGTGCCTACGCACATACAATTCTCTAAAGCTTGTGTGCACCAATAAGATTTCCCGAAAAGGTTGGCATTTACAAAGACCGAATAGGAAGCCAGACATGGCACTCCCTCATTTTGTGTTTTATAATATAATACCACAGAGTCATAATACCCATAAAACCTAGCCATCAAACAGGGAAATGGTTCCAATCGTTTTGTCACTATTCATTTTCCCCATACAGGATATTAGAAACACTTACAATTAGGGCTGTGTTGTAAGTATGCTTACCTTGTCATGATGTTTTTATAACTGTGTAAATCTCTAGGACAAGGGGACATTTGATCAATATATTCATCTGTATTTACACCCCCCACACACAAATTAAATGCTAATTAGCTGGTAATGTGGTTATCATAAGGACTTACAAATGCCATGACGAGCTGGACAAGCCTGCTGAGGTAAAACCCTCTGGATTAACTATCTGTTAGCTAAATGTAGTAATGAATAAATTGGCAACATTTCTTTAAATGGACAATTCTGTGAACTGTATTGTGCAAGTTTTAAATTTACACAATAACTGATAGCAGAGGTGTCAGCTAGAGATTATGTGCAGGAGCTCAGGGATTTGTAGTTTTGCATGATGTCTACTTTGATGCTAATTAGAATTTTCGAATCGGAGAGTAAATACAGCCAAATATATTGATAAGTCGCCTTGTCCGATAGAGATTTACATGGTTATCAAAATGTCACGCCAGGGTAAGCCTACATGAAACACAGACCTTAGCATAGAATTAGAGCACATAGAGCAGAGCTACCGCTTCTTATATTTGCTTTCAATGAGAATGACAGATCTATAACTTACATTTCTATGTGAATTTGGTTGGTTGCCCAAAAAGTTACATCGCCCACCAGGAGGTAGGTTGCCCACCAGGTGCCTTTAGAGAGTTCTTCAATGAGTTTGACACCTTGATTGTCAGGACCCGGTTACGAACCCAGGTCTCCGGAGTGAGAAACAGTCACTTAACCAACTGAGCCACGAATAGTCGGCAGAACCCAGAAGATGAGGCAGACACAGCAGTACTTGAGACGGTGTATTTAATGAAGTAAAAAGTGAAGTTCTTCAGGAAAACTCCACAACCTCAAAAGGAATCCTACAAGAACAAAGGTAATCCACCAAGACAAAAAAGGTAAATCCACAAGGTGGAAGATAAAGCACAAAAAGCCTCAAAAGATACTCAAAAAACAAACAAGAACAAAAAACAGAATTCCACAAGAGAGTCCACCGGGATCAACAAGAGTTCTCAGAGTACTAGGGCTGGGTGCTAACATACAAACACAGAGCAAAGAACAGAGGAAAACAAAGGGTTTAAATACAATCAGGGGAAACGAGGCACAGGTGCAAATAATAATGGGGATCAAGGGAAAACAAAAGGTCAAAAGGCACAATGGGGGCATCTAGTGACCAAAAACCGGAACAACCCTGGCCAAATCCTGACAGAATCCCCCCCCTAGGAACGGCTCCTGACGTTCCTACCAGCTCTCTCAGGGTGGAGGGCCCTGAACTGACGAATGAGGTCAGAGTCCAGTATGTCTTTGGCAGGAACCCAGGAGCGCTCCTCGGGACCGTAGCCTTCCCAGTCCACCAGATACTACCAGGACCGCTGCACCCGGCGGGAATCCAGTATCCGATGGACGGTATAAGCCGGCTGGCCTCCAATGACATGAGGCGGAGGGGGAGGTCTGTCTGCTGGGACAAGGGGAGAAAAAACAACAGGTTTTAATAAGGAAATGTGAACCGTGGGATTAATCTTAAGGGATCTGGGTAAGTGTAGGCGATAAGAAACTGGGTTAACTCTCCTGGCAACCTTAAAGGGACCGATGTATTTTTGGGACAGCTTGCGAGACTCCACCCGTAGTGGTAAGTCTCTTGTGGAGAGCCAGACTCTCTGGCCGGGGCGCAGGGTAGGCCCCGGGACGGCGACGTCTGTTGGCTTGTTGTTGGTACCTCTGTGAGGAACGCATAAGATTAAGACGGGTCTTCCTCCACATAAGCCGACAGCGTCTGACGAACTTCAAGGCTGAAGGCACTCTGACTTCTGCCTCCTGGTCCGGGAACAATGGAGGGGCATAGCCAAACTGACACTCGTGCGGGGACATACCAGTGGAGGAGGAGCGCAAGGTGTTGTGCGCATATTCGGCCCAAACAATGAAGGACGACCATGTGGACGGGTTGTTACGAGTCATACATCGGAGGGTGGTTTCCAGCTCTTGATTCATCCTCTCAGTTTGGCCGTTGGACTCCGGATGGTACCCTGAAGATAGACTGGCAGAAGCCCCCATGAGTTGGCAGAAGGCCTTCCAAAACCTAGAGGCGAACTGGGGACCTCTGTCAGAAACCATATCTTGAGGAATGCCGAAGACTCGGAACACATGATTAATTACCAACTCAGCCGTTTCCTTGGCAGAAGGTAACTTAGTCAGAGGGACGAACCTGGCCGCCTTTGAAAACGAGATATGGGACCAGGGTCTGTGGGGAACAGGTAAAGGGTGAAGGAGTCCTTGCGGGCGGAGGTGAGAAGATTTGCCCTGGCAGCACACGGGGCAGGCATTGACGAAAGTGGCAACGTCTTCTCTTATGGTAGGCCACCAGAACTTACGCTGGATGAACTCCAAGGTGCGACCTACGCCCGGGTGACAGGTGAGGCGAGAGGAGTGCCCCCACAGAAGGACCTGAGTCCTCACTGCCTTGGGGACAAACAACCGATTGGCAGGACCTCCTTTCGGGTCCGGATCAATAGCTTGAGCTCGTCTCACGGTATCCTCAACTTGCCACGAGATCGGAGCCACGATCTTAGCAGCAGGAAGGACAGGCATGTCCGTGTCATCTCGAATGGCAGGAGCGTAGACTCGGGACAGGGCATCCGGTTTGAGATTCTTCGACCCGGGCCGATAGATGAGGATAAACTGGAATCGATTGAAGAAAAGAGACCATCTAGCTTGTCTAGAGTTCAACCGCTTCGCCTGCTGGATATACTCCAGATTTTTGTGGTCCGTAAGCACTTGAAACGGGTGAGAAGCCCCCTCGAGCCAGTGTCTCCATTCCTTCAATGCCATCTTAACCGCTAGGAGTTCACGATCCCCCACATCGTAGTTCCTCTCAGCCGGGGTAAGCCGGTGTGAGAAGAAAGCGCACGGATGAAGCTTCTTGTCTTCACCCCTCTGAGACAGGACAGCTCCAACACCAACCTCTGAGGCGTCTACCTCCACCACAAATGGTTCATCCGTAGTCGGTAGTATCAGGATGGGAGCAGAGAGGACGCGCTGCTTGAGTCCTTGGAAGGCCGTCTCAGCTTCTCTTCCCCACAAAAACCTTGCATTGCCACCCTTGGTTAAAGCTGAGAGAGGGGCTGCCACCAAGCTGAAGTTCTTGATGAACTTGCGGTAAAAGTTAGTGAAGCCCAGGAAACGCTGAACTTCCTTAACGGATTTGGGGGTGGGCCAATCCGCTACCGCCCCTACCTTCCTGGGGTCCATTTGGACTCGACCGGGTTCCACTACAAATCCCAGGAATTGTACTCGGGATGAATGGAATTCACATTTTTCCGGCTTAACGTACAGATGGCTGTCTAGGAGGCGTTTGAGTACTTGTCTGACATGCTTAGTGTGTTCTTGAAGAGAGCTCGAAAAGATGATGTCATCCAAGTAAACGAACACAAATATGTTAAGCATATCCCTAAGCACATAGTTTATGAGCGCTTGGAACACCGCTGGGGTGTTGGTGAGGCCGAAGGGCATCACCAAGTATTCATAGTGACCAGTAGGCCTGTTGAAAGCGGTCTTCCACTCGTCACCAGATCTGATCCGCACAAGATGGTATGCGTTCCACAGGTCAAGCTTAGTGAAAACAACTGCTTCCTGGAGCAGCTCGAAGGCTGTGGCCATAAGGGGTAGCAGGTAACGGTTACGGACGGTTATGGCATTGAGTCCCCGGTAGTCGATGCAAGGACGTAATCCACCGTCTTTCTTGGCCACAAAGAAAACCCCTGCTCCTGCCGGGGAGGTGGATGGATGCATGAGGCCTGCTTCCAGAGCGTCCTTGATGTAGGTATCCATAGCAGCTCGTTCGGGTGGAGATAGGGAAAAGATCCGACCCCTGGGAGGGAAAGTGCCCGGAAACAGTTCGATGGGGCAATCATAAGGTCTATGGGGTGGTAGCATGGTGGCCCTCTGTTTGCTAAATACCAGTTTGAGGTCATGGTAACACTCGGGAACTCGGGTCAGGTCGATGGATTCTAAAGACTCGGGAGTAGAACTCGGGGAATTCGGGAAAATACAAGTAGCTTGGCATGTAGGACCCCACTGCTTGATAGTGCCCACAGACCAGTCGATGTGAGGGTTATGGCTGTGAAGCCAGGGGTATCCAAGGACGAGAGGGAACTCTGAACAGGAGATCAAATGAAAGTTCATCAATTCCTGGTGTTGTGAAACTGAAAGTCGCAAGGAGGTAGTGACATGAGTGACAAGTCCAGATCCCAAAAGGCTTCCATCCAATGTAGTAACCCTCATGGGGTCACTTAGAGGTTCAGAGGGAACGCCATTCTCCTTCGCCCAGACACCATCCAAGAAGTTACCTGCGGCTCCAGAGTCTACCAAGGCTTGAAGGTGAAGCTTGTGGTTGTCCCAGGAAAGGGTGACTGGAATGAACAGACGGGAGTTGGACGGATGGGAGGAGGTTATGTTTCCCGTTACAGTTCCCCCCGGTCTGTACGGGACAGAGCGTTTCCCTGGAGCCCGGGACACGTAGTACGGAAATGGCCCGGTTTGCCGCAATATAGACAGCGTCGCTCCCTCATCCGGCGGTCTCTCTCAGCCTGGGAGATGCGTCCAATCTGCATGGGTTCCGGTGGAGCCAGCGAGGATAAAGGTGGGGACTCGGAGCTGGGACTGATAGGGGCTAGAGGTCTACGGTTGAGTTCTCTCTCTCTCAGACGCTGGTCAATGCGTGAGGCCAACTTGATCAGGGACTCGAGATTGTCCGGTGGTTCCCGAGTGGCCAGTTCCTCTTGGATAGTGTCGGAAAGGCCTTTCAGAAAGCACACCGTGAGTGCCTCGTTGTTCCAGCCACTCGCTGCTGCCACCGTGCGGAACTGGATGGCATAGTCCGTCACGCTGCGCCGACCTTGGTGGAGAGTCAGGAGCTGTTTGGCTGAGTCAGGACCACTGCTTGGGCCTTGAAACACTCATTTGAATTCCTCAGCAAAGGCAGAGTAGCTGGCACAGCAGGAACTATGGGCATCCCACACAGCAGTAGCCCAGGCCAGGGCTTTTTCCGACAGCAGGGTGATGATATATGCGATCTTAGACTGGTCGGTGGGGAACGACGAGGGTTGCAGCTCAAAGGAGAGAGAACATTGGGTGAGAAACCCTTTACAAGGGCTTGGATCACCTGAGAACCGTTGGGGAGGTGGAAGACGAGGTTCAGCCAGAGGGTTAACTGCCATGGGTACGTGAATCTGAGGTACTGGGACGGGAACTGTTGCTGGGGTAAGTCGATCAGATATCTGCTTTATGGAAGTCAGCATCTCCGACAGAAGATGAGAATGTCTAGCCATTAAGGCCTCTTGCTGAACCAGGGCGGCTTCGTGGCGTTGGACAGTCTCCTGGTGGTGGGACAGCATGGCAACAAGGTCCTGGGAACTGGCTGCCTCTGGGTTCATTTTTGACTCTGTGTTTCTGTCAGGACCCGGTTACGAACCCGGGTCTCCGGAGTGAGAAACAGTCACTTAACCAACTGAGCCACGAATAGTCGGCAGAACCCAGAAGTTGAGGCAGACACAGCAGTACTTGAGACGGTGTATTTAATGAAGTAAAAAGTGAAGTTCTTCAGGAAAACATGTAACTCCACAACCTCAAAAGGAATCCTACAAGAACAAAGGTAATCCTCCAAGACAAAAAAGGTAAATCCACAAGGTGGAAGGTAAAGCACAAAAAGCCTAAAAAGATACTCAAAAAACAAACAAACAAGAACAAAAAACAGAACTCCACAAGAGAGTCCACCGGGATCAACAAGAGTTCTCAGAGTACTAGGGCTGGGTGCTAACATACAAACACAGAGCAAAGAACAGAGGAAAACAAAGGGTTTAAATACAATCAGGGGAAACGAGGCACAGGTGCAAATAATAATGGGGATCAAGGGAAAACAAAAGGTCAAAAGGCACAATGGGGGCATCTAGTGACCAAAAACCGGAACAACCCTGGCCAAATCCTGACATTGATAAGCTAATTTCCTGATGATGGCTCACCGCTCTTCTTGGCAACTTCAACCTCCCGACATCTGCCTTTGATTAATTTATTTCTCTTGCACTCTTTCCCTTGCTTGTTTGACCTCACCCTTTTCCAGTTCCCTCCCACACACAAGACCGGCAATACTCTTGACCCCATCTTTACTAGAGGCTGTTAGGCTACTAATCTCACTGCAACCCCCCTTCAGGTCTCTGATCACTACTTTTTATTTTCTGTTTCTCTCCTCTAACCCTACCCACTCAGCACCCTATCCAGATGGCCATGCACCATCCCAATTTTCTCTCTCTCTCTCTCTCTCTCTCTCTCTCTCTCTCTCTCTCTCTCTCTCTCTCTCTCTCTCTCTCTCTCTCTCTCTCTCTCTCTCTCTCTCTCTCACTACTCTTTCCTCTTCTATTCTATCATCTCTCCCTTCTGCTAAATCCTTCTCCATCCGGTCTCCTGATTCTGCCTCTTCGAACCTACTCTCCTCCCTTTCCGCTTCCATTGACTCGCACTGTCCCCTTTCCTCCCGGCTGCCTCGGCCCTCCCCTCCTGCTTTGTCACTGAGTGACTCATTGTGAGTTTACAGAACAGGACTGCAGGCAGCTGAGCAAGTATTGAGTTCCAATTAAACTTCCGGAGGACCTAACATCCTTTGTCCCTCCTCTCGACCTTCTCTTCCTCTGTATCTGCTGCTAAAGCCACATTCTTTCACTTAAAATTTGAAGCTTCTGCCTCTAATCCTAGGAAACTCTTTTCCACCCCCCCCCCAAAGCGGTCAAGGCAGCTCTCTGTGAGTGGGGCCAGTGGACTCAATAGGCTGAGTGAATGAGGAGTGGATGTCGTCAACCTTCTTGGTTGTGGTTGACAAAGTCATCCCTCTCTCACCAGATGAGATCCTGCGACTTGTGAGGTCCGGCTGCCCGACAATCTGCCCGCTTGATCCCTTTCTCAAGAAACCAACACTCAACTCCTCTGATGTCAAAAACTACAGACTGGTATCCTTTCTTATAAAACACTTGAGTACGCTGTCTCTGACCAACTCTCTCACCATCTCTTTCAGAATTACCTTCTTGACCCTAACCAGTCAGGATTCAAGATGGGTCACTCAACCAAGACTGCTCTTCTGTGTCACGGAATCTCTCTGCACTATCAAAGCTGACTCTCCTCTGTTCTCATCCTCCTAGATCTATCTGCTGCCTTCGACACTGTGAACCATCACATCTTCCTCTCCACCCTCTCAGGGCTGGGCGTCTCAGGCTTTGTCTTGGATTGCATCCTACCTGGCAGGCCGCTCCTACCAGGTGACATGGAGAGGATCTGTGTCTGCACCCCTTAGTCTCACTACTGGTGTCCCCCAGGACTCGGTTCTAGGCCCTTTAATCTTCTCTCTATACACTAAGTCACTAGGCTTCTTCATATCCTCACATGGTCTCGCCTATCATTGCTATGTGGATGGCACTCAACTATTTTTCTCCTTCCCCCCTTTCTGACACCAAGGTAGTGACACACATCTCTGCGTACCTAGCAGATATCTCAGCTTGGATGTCTGCCCACCACCTCAAGCTCAACCTCGACAAGACGGCGCAACTCTTCCTCCTGTGGAAGGCTGCCCACTCCAGGACCTCTCCATCACTGTGTCCCCCTCCCAGAACGCAAAGAACATTGGCGTAACCCTGGACAACACCCTGTGATTCTTTGCAAACATCAAAGCAGCGACTCATTCCAGCATGTTCATGCTCTACAACATCCGTAGAGTATGACCCTACCTCAAATAGGAAGTGGCACATGTCCTAATCCAGGCACTTGTCTTCTCTCATCTGAACTACTGTAACTCGCTGTTGGTTGGGCTCACCGCTTGTGCCATCAAACCCCTGCAACTCATAAAGAATGCTACAGCCCACCTGGTGTTCAGTCTTCCCAACTTCTCCCACATCACCCCACTCCTCCGCACACTCAACTGGTTTCCAGTTGAAGCTCGCATCCACTACAAGACCATGGTACTTGAAGCAGCAATTGGAACTGCCCCTCCATACCTTCAAGTTATGCTTCCTCCTGAAGCTAGGACAGCAGAGTCCCTCCCCATCTTCTGAAAACATCTGAAACCCAACTTGTTCAAGAGTATCTTGAATAATCCCAAAGAACCCCCTCTCACACCCCTTCCTCACCCGATGCTGCAGCCCGGTCGAAGCTCGCATCCACTACAAGACCATGGTAATTGCCTATGGAGCAGCAAGAGGAACTGCCCCTCCCTACCTCCAGGCTATGCTCAAACCCTACACTCCAAACGTAGCACTCTCTTCTGTCACCTCTGGTCTTTTTGCCCTCCCACACCTACGGAAGGACAGCTCCCGCTCAGCCCAGTAAATTCTCTTCTCCATCCTGGCACGCCAATGTTGTAACCTGCTTCCTCCTGAAGCTAGGACAGCACTGCTCACATTCCAAAAACATCTGAAATAAATGTGATCAAAATGCCATTGCGCTTCCTTTTAGAGTCTATCATGATCCAGTGCCAACATCTCAAAATCATACAACAAATTAGGGCGTTTTTGTTATGATAAAAGGTGAATGGAGGGCGTTTTCCATCCGGGGATGTAGTGCTCGTCCACGAGAGCATAAATATAGTGTGGCTCTGATTTTATCAATGAAAATGTGTATATGTTGCGTGAAACAGTTTGATACATTTGTTTGGCAAGAAAATACTACAATCTCCACATGTATACCAGAATTTAGTAAGAAATGTATGCAAGGTTGATAAATGAGGACCCTGGAAGGCAGACAGATGGAGAGCGGTCTCGTTAGTAGTGATGCTGTGAGTCCCGGAAGCCCGTCTGCAGCCATTGAAACTAATGAGGGTCATTTTCCTGTCTGGCGCAGGGGGCCACACACTCTCTCCTGGGGCTTTGAAAGTCGGGCACACTGCAGGGCATGGCACACCATTAAGGGCCGCTCCAAGGGGGTGACCAGAGGCCACTTAGGAAATGACGTGACAGGCAGAGATGAGTGTAGTTGTAACTTAGTATTCAGGGAGGGAGGAAGGTAGAGAGATTCTTTGCTTTTGAATGAATAGTGGTGACCTATGGGGACATTTGCTTATACTCATTCTCCCTATTCAATCCTTTTCATTAGTTCATTTTTTAGTTTATTTGAATTCTATGCCAGTTTTCCCCATTTAGAATCACTCCGGACAAATAAACTCAGTGTATTCTAGAAGTGTCATTAATAGACCATGATGATGGCTTTGAACTTGATTCTGAGAAAGAGAAGGTATTAAAAACGCACCACTCCACCGCATGCATTAATTCAACCATATTCATCAAACCAGACCTGGTCAAAGAGAATGATGATGTTTTTTTCCCTCTAATTAGATTTGCAATTATAGTAAGCTGTAATAGTTCTTCAACGACAGTCTGGACCGAGTGTGCTCTTGAACATAATCCTCCTTAAATGATAAGATAATGGAGCCAGAAAGAGGCCACCATTTCTTAAGGAACCAGCAGATAGAATCCTCTACAGGGACCTTTTAGGGAGAAAGATGGAGATAGATATTATTCTGAAATCCGCTAAATGTGTTTTAACAGTAGTTACTGTACCTCAGTCCTCATAGTTTTGTTTAAAATAAATATTCCTAAACGTGTCTATTATTATAGAGAGATAAACAATGTATCGCACTGATTAAAAACCAATATAATATACAAGTGAATGCTGTATATGTAATTTGTTGGGGGGGTCAAGAATAGTGGAGGGTTGGCAAACTTTTTTTCTTTGGGGAGGTCCCCCCCTGGTTTACATTCACACTTCTGCTCACATTTTCTCTATAAACAATGGCTTGACTTAGTTTTGATATTACCCTAATAAAGTTTTGAAATGTTTGTGAAGGTTTGGTATGGTGTGGCTATTTTTGAGCTTTAGCTACTGCAGGCCTATGACATGAAGTCAGTGCGCCCCGGTGCTCCAACTTACTCTGACAGGTGAACTTGAGGTGAGGAAGTGAGTTTCAGGCCTATCACAGTTACTCCTATAATCTAACAAAATAATGCTCGTTTCTATAAAGAATATTCTGATTGAAAGCTAACGGATTAGCCTCCTTCTGTACATCCTATATCTGTATAGTAGATGCAGTAGCCATATAACATAAAGAACTACATATTGGTGTCATAGCATGGCACCGGCATAACTCTCTGGGGTTAGGCCTACGTTACTCTTCCTTTATTTGTGTGTATATGATATATATATATATATATATATATATATATATATATATATATATATATATATATATATTTACACACACATCTTTCTCACCAAAAAAAGAAACGTCCCTTTTTCAGGACCCTGTCTTTTAAAGATATTTTGTAAAAAGCCAAGTAACTTCACAGATATTCATTGTAAAGGGTTTCCTATGCTTGTTCAATGAACCATAAACAATTAATGAACATGCACCTGTGGAATGGTCGTTAATAAGACACTAACAGCTTACAGACGGTAGGAAATTAAGGTCACAGTTATGAAAACTTAGGACACTAACGAGACCTTTCTACTGACTCTGAAAAACACCAAAAGAAAGATTCCCAGGGTCCCTGCTCATCTGCGTAAACGTGCCTTAGGCATGCTGCAAGGAGGCATGAGGACTGCAGATGTGGCCAGGGAAATAAATTGCAACGTCCGTACTGTGAGATGCCTAAGACAGCGCTACAGGGAAACAGGAGGGATAGCTGATCGTCCTCGCAGTGGCAGACCACATGTAACAACACCTGCACAGGATTGCTACATCCGGGCATCACACCTGCGGGATAATACAGGATGGCAACAACAACTGCCCGAGTTATACCAGAAACACACAATCCCTCCATCATTGCTCAGACTGTCCGCAATAGGCTGAGAGAGGCTGGACTGAGGGCTTGTAGGCCTGTTGTAAGGCAGGTCCTCACCAGACATCACCGGCAACAACGTCGCCTATGGGCACAAACCCACCATTGCTGGACCAGACAGGACTGGCAAAAAGTGCTCTTCACTGACGAGTTGCGGTTTTGTCTCACCAAGGGTGATGGTCAGATTTGTGTTTATCGTCGAAGGAATGAGCGTTACACCGAGGCCTGTCCTCTGGAGTGGGTTCGATTTGGAGGTGGAGGGTCTGTCATGGTCTGGGGTGGTGTTTCACAGCATCATCGGACTGAGCTTGTTGTCATTGCAGGCAATCTCAACAGTGTGCGTTACAGAGAAGACATCCTCCTCCCTCATGTGGTACCCTTCCTGCAGGCTCATCCTGACATGACCCTCCAGCATGACAATGCCACCAGCCATACTGCTTGTTTTGTGCGTGATTTCCTGCAAGACAGGTATGTTAGTGTTCTGCCATGGCCTGTGAAGAGTCCAGATCCCAATCTCATTGAGCAGGTCTGGGACCTGTTGGATCGGAGGGTGAGGGCTTGGGCCATTCCCCCCAGAAATGTCTGGGAACTTGCAGGTGCCTTGGTGGAGGAGTGGGGTAACGTCTCACAGCAAGAACGGGCACATCTGGTGCAGTCCATGAGGAGGAGATGCACTGCAGTACTTAATGCAGCTGGTGGCTACACCAGATACTGACTGACTTGTGATCTTGACCCCCCCCCTTGTTCAGGGACACTATTCCATTTCTGTTAGTCACATGTCTGTGTAACATGTTCAGTTTATGTCTGTTGTTGAATCTTGTAATGTTAATACAAATATTTACACATGTTAAGTTTGATGAAAATAAACGCAGTTGACATTGAGAAGATTTTTCTTTTTTTGCTGAGTTTATATATAGCTGTGGTATATTGGCCATATCACAAACCCCTGAGGTGCCTTATTGCTATTATAAAATGGTTACCAACATAATTAGAGCAGTAAAAATACATGTTTTGTCATACCTGTGGTATACAGTCTGATATACCACGCCTATGAACCAATCAGCATTCAGGGCTCGAACCACCCAGTATATAAATATACAGTACCAGTTAAATGTTTGGACACACCTACTCATTCAAGGGGTTTTCTTTATTTTTACTATTTTCTACATTGTTGAATAATAGTGATGTCATCAAACTGAAATAACATGTGGAATCATGTAGTAAGCAAAAAAGTGCTCAACAAATCAAAATATATTTTATTTTTGAGATTCTTCAAAGTAGCCACTCTTTGCCTTAACAGCTTTGCACACTCTTGGCATTCTCTCAACCAGCTTAATGAGGTAGTCACCTGGCATGCATTTAAATTAAAAGGTGTGCCTTGTTAAAGTTAATTTGATGAATTTATTTTTTAATGCGTTTGAGCCAATCAGTTGTGCTGTGACAAGGTAGGGGTGGTATACAGATGATAGCCCATAATAAGAACAAGTCCATATTATGACAAGAACAACTGAAATAAGTAAAGTTAAACGACAGTCCAAGACATGAAGGTCAGTCAATACGGGACATTTCAAGAACTTTTAAAGTTTCTTCAAGTGCAGTCGCAAAAACCATCAAGTGCTATGATGAAACTGGCTCTCATGAGGACCATCACAGGAAAGGAAGACCCAGAGTTATCTCTGCTGCAGACATTAGAGTTAACTGCACCTCAGATTGCAGCCCAAATAAATGCTTCACAGTGTTCAAGTAACAGACACATCTCAACATCAACTATTCAGAGGAGACTGCGTGAATCAGGCTTTCATGGTCGAATTGCTGCAAAGAAACCACTACTAAAAGGACACTAATAAGAAGAGACTTGCTTGGGACAAGAAACATGAGCAATGGTCATACTTTTTGGAGAAATGTCTTCTTGTCTGATGAAACAAAAGTGGAACTGTTTGGCCGTAATGACCATCATTATGATTAGAGGAAAAGGGGATGCTTGCAAGCCGAAGAACACCATCCAAAACATGAAGCATGGAGGTGGCAGCATCATGTTGTGGGTGTGTTTTGCTGCAGGAGGGACTGGTGAACGTCACAAAATAGATGGCTTCACGAGGCAGGAAAATTATGTGGATATATTGAAGCAACATCTCAAAACATCAGTCAGGAATTTAAAGCTTGGTCGCAAATGGGTCTTCCAAATGGACAATGACCCCAAGCATACTTCCAAAGTTGTGGCAAAATGGCTTAAGGACAACAAAGTCAAGGTAGTGGAGTGGCCATCACAAAGCCGTGACCTCAATCCCATAGAAAATTGGTGGGTAGAACTAAAAAAGGGTGTGCGAGCAAGGAGGCCTATAAACATGACTCAGTTACACCAGCTCTGTCAGGAGGAATGGGCCAGAATTCACCCAACTTATTGTGAGGAGCTTGTGGAAGGCAACCCGAAACGTTTGACCCAAGTTAAGCAATATAAAGGCAATGCTACCAAATACTAATTGAGTGTATGTAAACTTCTGA